>NC_083588.1:410000-529277 GCF_027579695.1 Neoarius graeffei
AACTTGACTTGTTTTGTGTTTGTTTGTTTGTTGGCTGTTTGGCGGGGATGGCATCCTCCGGGACTCCGCCCCGTCCTTGAAGCATGGAGTAAGGGTGGTACCACAACCCACGGTTCCAGTAGAGCAGGTGCTGCTCGTGGTCGGAACACAGGTGGGTTATGGTAATATCCTGTGCGCCTCCCACATGAATAAAGCGATGGTGGTGTTTTTGAAGCACCAGAAACTTGTCAGTCAGCTCATAGAGAGCAATATATACACTGAACAAAAATATAAACGCAGCGGTCCATATTTTATGAAATACAAATGTTCAGATAGAAATTCATTTTCATTTTTATTTTCTATGTGCCCGAGCCCAGTCCAGACGAGAACATCGTCACCCAGCAGTCAGGTCCAATCCTCGATGAGGTCTACGTGCATGGAGGCCAGCTTCTCTGAGTCGGTTTCTCACAGTTTGACTGCTGACCCTGCGATTGTGTCTCCCCATGGTCTCATCTGCAGTCCGTGTTGCAGTCTGGCACCGATCATGCAGGTGGGTCAGACGGATATGCCGGTCTTGTGCTGGAGTGGTGACACATGGCCTGCGTGCATGTGGCATGTTGTCTGTGGTGCCATGCTGCTGAAATTGTCATCGGAGGCGGACTATCGTGGAATAGCACCCCCAGTTGACGCCCTACAGCTCTGATGGACATTCCAGCCTGCAGCATGCCAATGGCTCGTTCCCGGTTGATTCTGGTCATCTGTGGCATCTTGACATTTGAACATTTTTGTCATTTTAGGGTGGCCTTTTATTGGCCCCACATAAAGGATGGTCATGACATGCATTACTCAGTGAAATTTTTGTCTGCAATGGTCACACCCGACTGGATCATGGATCATCTCAAGTCTGGGCACTGCTCAGAACTTGAGTAGAGGGACATTTTTTTTTCAAAAAATGTTTACTGGTATGCTATACTATCATTTGATGTGGGCAGAAAAAAAAAATCAGTATCGGATGTACAAAATAAATAAAATCTTTAGGTGCTGCGTTTATATTTTTGTTCAGTGTACATTAATGATGAGTTTGTGCAAGTTTCCCCACTGGCGCTGCCCTCTGTCCGGGTCACCGTGTCCGGAGTCCCTCCGTTTATTCCCAATGAAGCACTGGAGAGAGAACTGAAGCGCTTCGGGAAATTCGTGAGCAGATTCCGGACAGTAAATTTGGGCTGCAGGAGCGATAAATTAAAACACGTTCAGTCTCTCTGGAGACAAGTGTTTATGTTTCTGGACTCCCCGACTCAAACACTGGAAGCTTCCTTCCGTGTGAAACACAAGGAAGGGTTTTACATGGTTTATGTGAGTTCGGGGAGCATGAAATATTTTGAGTGTGGGGATGTGGGACACAACCGGGTCACGTGTCCTCACAGACAGCGGGGAGCAGAGCCGCCTGCTGCCGCTCGGACTGTCAGCGAGGACAGGGGAAGGAACGGGACTGAGAGCGGGGTGACTGCGGAGACTGACTGTGGGGAAGGGGACAGTGGGGTGGTTGGTGTGACTGACGGTGGGGAGGGGGTCAGCGGGGTGGTTGATGGTAGGGAAGTGAACAGCGGTGTGGATGTTGTGACTGACGGTGGGGGGGGCAGCAGTGAAGCTGTTGTGACTGACGGTGAGGGGGGGCAGTAGAGCGACTAATGTGACTGACAGCGGGGAGGTGAACAGTGGTTGGCCAACGCCATCAGAATCTGCCCCACCCGCTCAGGTTGAGTCCGGCAGTTCCGCGCCTGGAGCTGCGGAGACTGGAAGCAGTGTTTCAGCGGAGTTGATGGAGGCTGAACAGAGCAGGGTGGAGCCGGGAGAGGTCGGTATAGGGGGGTCTGAGCAGAACGCGGAGTCTCCGGTCTCACAGGAGGCTGTCAGACCCGACAGTGAGACAGAAGACATGACGAAGCCGGACCGCTGTTATGGTGACAATGTGACTGACATGGACTGTGACTCTGACTCTGACTCGGTTTCTGTAACAGACAGTATTTCCCAAAGCGAGGACCTCTATTCACTCGAGGAAATCAATAGTTTTTTGGACGAAACCTTTGGAAAAAAAGCAAATGTTAAAGATTATTTTCCCAATATTGAAAAGTTTATTAGATCAGTTACCACACTTCAAAGAGTTGTTGGAATGGATTTACTAGATGGAAAAAAAGCATAATCGATTAAAAAAAAGCACGTTACTGGTTTGAGGAAAGGGTTAAAGGAGTCCAAAAGTAGAATGATTAAAAAAATGAAAATGAGAAAATAAAAGTTTTTAATGACCGTGCAGCACTGGGTGTTTTATCTCTACTGGTTCTTTTTATCTGTCTCTTAATGTTTCTGTCTTTTATCTTTCAATATTCAGGGTTTAAGAGTCGCATCTTTAAACATAAATGGGGGAAGAGATGAACAGAAAAGAGTTTTATTATCTGAAGTAATTAGACAGAAAAAACTGGATATTATTTTATTACAGGAAACACAGTGACGAGTCGAATAAAATCGCCGGGGATTTATGGTGGAATGGACAATATGTTCTTAGTCATGGGACAAATTTTAGTGCAGGAGTTGCGATTTTATTCTCTCCTGTTTTAGATATAAACATCGTGTCCAGTACAGAGTTGGTAAAAGGTAGAGTTCTTATGGTAAAAGTTAAAATACAGGATTTTACTCTGAGTTTTATCAATGTTTATGCACCAAACCAAGGCTCTGAACGTGAAGAGTTGTTTAATTTATTAAAAGAGAACTTAAGTTGTAATGATCAGGGGAGTGTGTTTTAATGGGGGGAGACTGGAACTGCTCCACAGACTTTACATTAGGCTGCTGGGCCATAGAAGGTTCACGCTGCACGCTGCACGCTACACGCGTGTAAAGAAAAGTGGACAAACGTAGCATGACTTGCTCTGGGCCATAGAACGGCGTTCACGTTGCACGCTGCACGCTGCACACTTCACGCATGAAGCGAGAAATGAACATGCACACTTTTTTCTAGGCGTGAAGATGGAAATTCCAGTCAATGCATGCGGTCACCGCCGCGCCAGCCAATCAGAACGGGTCTAGGGAGATAACTCTATGCTTTCAGGGGAAAACTTCAGAAAAAATATAATTGAATGGTATAATTGAAAAATAGTTCTTCATCGGGATTGTCAAGCAGATTATAGAATGTTCGGTGAAATTCACCACGGGTTTCTCTCAGAAGGAAGTGTTCTCGGCTCCAAATTCTGTTCCTTTTTCTCTTCCTCTGTCTCAGTAAAAGCAGAATGAGGCAATCGTCGTCATCTGAAGAGTCCATATTGTTGGTTACTCGGTCAAAGTAGAACAGATGCAACACGTGAACATCCAAGCATGAAGTTTAATGGCCCAGGGTCCGGTTCTTCACGTGAACGTGTAGCGTGTAGCGTGCAGCGTGCAGCGTGAACCTTCTATGGCCCAGCTGCCTAACAACCTGTGTTTTCTCTCCCCCCAAAATCTGTCACTCTGAGTTACATGTTGGTCCTGGGATTGAGATGCTGAACCTCTTCTGCTCCTCGGACCTGCCTGATCCATCCTGGTGCCCTGTGTCTCGTTGGAGTCTCATCGCATCGCTTCTGTGGAGGGCGGCCCCATGTGGACAGTTGGGGGTCACGCCTGGAGGACGCTCTGGACTCTTGCAGTGGTGCTTTTGTGGCTGGGGACTGCAGTTGACTTGCTGACTTTGGGACTGCGGCTGTCGTGAACAGTTTTGCCCTCGGGTTTCCGTCAGTGGGGGGTTTATAGCATCAACGAAGCTGACTTTGTTAGGACTGCTAATGTTATAGTCATGCTGTCGGTTGTTGCCTGGATGGGGAGGAGTTCCCTTTTGAGTCTGGTTCCTCTCGATGTTTCTTCCTCATGTCGTCTGAGGGAGTTTTTCCTTGCCACCGTCGCCACAGGCTTCATCATTGGGGATAGATTAGGGATAAAATTAGCTCATATTTTAAGTAGTTCAAATTCTGTAAAGTTGCTTTGCGACAATGTTTATTGTTAAAAGCGCGAAACAAATAAACTTGACTTGACAGTCATCCTGTCCCTAGGACATGCTTCAGTACCCACCTGCCTCAAGTGGGTCGTGGGGCTGGTGAGACGACATACAGAAGAAGGTGGCTGATCTGGTGATGCAGTCAAAGAACAACAATCGTTCTTTAAATGCCAGCAAAACCAAGGGAATGATTATCAACCCATGAAAGAGGAGGGAACAGCACATAGGTGAGACAGAGGCAGAAAGGGTGAACAGATGGTGTTCAGATCAGTGATCATACCTGGTTCCACAACACGTTATCTAATAAGGAAATCCCAGCAGTGACTGTAGTTCCTGAGGAGGCTAAAGAAATTCAGCACAGAGGTTTACGTCTAGAGGGGCGCCATCGAGCACATTTTCACAAGCATCACCACACAGTGGTCTGAAAAAGCTGCTCCAGTCAGGAACAAAAGGCTCTTCAGCAAGTAACTGGAACTGCTCAAACCATCTTAGGAGCAGCCAACACATCACTGGAGGACATGTACCACGCCAGGGTCACCAGGAGAGCCCACAATATCATCATGGACAGAACCCTCCCCCAATACTGACCATCAGTTAGATGCTACAGGAGTGTAAAGTCAAGAAACATAGCTAAGGAACAGTTTTACCTGCAGGCCATCGGGCTCTCAATGACTCTCGCCCACAAACACACACAACTGACTGTCAAATGAAGTGCTGGACCCAATCCCCCCCAACCCCATGCACACACACCCCGAACCTTGCAATATTGCAGATTTTTTGCACAATGCACTTGTTGATCTTTTCCTCTTACACATAAGGATGAAGCATCTTGTATCTGTGGTCTATAATCGCACTACATTTATACAATCTGCCACTTCATGTCTCTTTTATTGTACAACCCCGATTCCAAAAAAGTTGGGACAAAGTATAAATTGTAAATAAAAATGGAATGCAATGATGTGGAAGTTTCAAAATTCCATATTTTATTCAGAATAGAACATAGATGACGTATCAAATGTTTAAACTGAGAAAATGTATCATTTAAAGAGAAAAATTAGGTGATTTTAAATTTCATGACAACAACACATCTCAAAAAAGTTGGGACAAGGCCATGTTTCCCACTGTAAGACATCCCCTTTTCTCTTTACAACAGTCTGTAAATGTCTGGGGACTGAGGAGACAAGTTGCTCAAGTTTAGGGATAGGAATGTTAACCCATTCTTGTCTAATGTAGGATTCTAGTTGCTCAACTGTCTTAGGTCTTTTTTGTCGTATCTTCCGTTTTATGATGCGCCAAATGTTTTCTATGGGTGAAAGATCTGGACTGCAGGCTGGCCAGTTCAGTACCCGGACCCTTCTTCTACGCAGCCATGATGCTGTAATTGATGCAGTATGTGGTTTGGCATTGTCATGTTGGAAAATGCAAGGTCTTCCCTGAAAGAGACGTCGTCTGGACGGGAGCATATGTTGCTCTAGAACCTGGATATACCTTTCAGCATTGATGGTGTCTTTCCAGATGTGCAAGCTGCCCATGCCACACGCACTAATGCAACCCCATACCATCAGAGATGCAGGCTTCTGAACTGAGCGCTGATAACAACTCGGGTCGTCCTTCTCCTCTTTAGTCCGAATGACACAGCGTCCCTGATTTCCATAAAGAACTTCACATTTTGATTCGTCTGACCACAGAACAGTTTTCCACTTTGCCACAGTCCATTTTAAATGAGCCTTGGCCCAGAGAAGACGTCTGGAAACTTTTCCTTCACTCTTGAAGTGGTGGGAGGTAGGAAAGGCCAAAATTAGAATGTTTTGCCAGCAGTATTCTTTTAATTCCACAGCCAAGATCCAGAGAACTGTCCAGAAACTGGAAGAGGAAATAAGAGACTTGGAAAAAAATTTCTTTACCTCACAAGCTGATCAACCAAAAAATGATGGGCTAATTTTTAAATGGCAGGAACTCAACTCCCTTCTGCAGGACAGAGCTAAAGGAGCACTAGTCCGAGCACGTTTTACTAGACTCCAAGACATGGATGCACCAACTTTTCTTTTTTAACCTGGAGAAATCTGCTGTTCAGAGGAAACAAATGGTCTGTCTTCGTCGTTCTGATGGAAACATCACTACAGACCCAGCCGAGATGAGGAAGCTCGCAGTGGAGTTTTATACAGATCTATTCAGCGCGGGCAGCTGTGACATGGACTGTGCTGCAGAGCTTCTGCAAGGGCTTCCTCAACTGAGCTTAGAAGACCAGAACACTCTGAATGCAGAAATCGTTTTAGATGAGCTGACTGCTGCGGTGTCCCAGATGGCACCAGGCAAGGCTCCAGGACTAGATGGGCTTCCTTCGGACTTTTTTAAACACTTCTGGGCAATACTGGGACGGGACCTTTTGGCCGTTTTTAAAGAGTGTTTTAAAAAAGGGAGCCTTCTGGCTTCCTGTAGGTGAGCAGTTCTTTCACTGCTGCCCAAGAAGGGAGACCTAGCTCTTCTAAAGAACTGGAGACCTGTAGCTCTTATGTACGGACTATAAGATCCTCTCCAAGGTTTTACCAAATAGATTAAAACATTTTATTTATTTATTTATTGGTGCAGATCAGTCTTATTGTATTCCAGACATGTCAATGTATGATAATTTATTTTTCGTAAGGGATATATTTGATGTTTGCAATTTGTATAATATTAATGTTGGTATTTTATCTATTGACCAAGAAAAGGCGTTTGATTGTGTGGATCATGGTTTTCTCTTCTCCACCTTGCAGGCTTTTGGAATTGGGGGGAGTTTTTATCCTGGGTCAAACTATTGTATAATGAAGCCTGCTGTTTAGTGAAGGTGGGGAGAGGGTTGAGCTGCCCTGTGCCAGTTAAAAGAGGAATCAGACAGGGCTGCCCCATCTCAGGCCAGCTCTACAGCATTGTCATTGAACCTCTTCTGTGTAGGCTGAGGAGCAGGTTACAGGGCCTGGGTCTCCCTGAGCTGGCTCAGAAGCGCTCTGTGGCCGTCTCAGCTTATGCAGATGATAATGTTTTTATACAAGATCAGAGATATACAGTATACAACAACTTAAAGAAAGACTGATTGTGTCTGAAAAGGCCTCCTCTGCTAAAGTTAACTGGGACAAATGTGAAGCGTGTCTAATAGGTTGGTGGAGCCCAGGAGACGTCCCTGAGCTACCCGGGAAACTTAAGTGGGAAAAAAGAGGCATCAAAGTTCTGGGAGTGTACTTGGGTGGAGAGGACTTCCAAAAACAGAACTGGGAGGGAGTGCTGGAGAAAGTGGTTGCCAAGTTGTCTAAATGGAAATGGCTGCTTCTCCAGCTGTCCTACAGGGGTAGAGTTCTGATAGCCAATAACCTGGTCGCCTCTTCTCTTTGGCATAGACTAATCGTCTTAGTGCCACCACCAGGCCTCGTGAAGGACATACAGCAGCTCCTGGTGAACTTCTTCTGGTCAGGTCAACATTGGCTGAGGGCACCAGTTCTGTATCTCCCTGTAGCTGAGGGAGGACAAGGCCTCATGAACATTCCATCAAGAATTGCTGCCTTCAGACTGCAAACAGTGCAGAGGCTACTCTATGGCTGTGGTTATTGCTGGCTGGCATCTGCTCAGCTGCTCCTGAGGAAGGCTGGCCAGCTAAGACTGGACAAACAGCTGTTTCTTCTAAAGACCTCTGAAGTTGACCTGACTGGAATAACACCTTTCTACAACTCGGTGCTTGATGCGTGGAGGACGTTCAAGACCACATGGACCATGGACCTCAGACCTGGTTTGTGGATCTTTGAGGAGCTGCTGTTATACAATGACTTCTTTACATCTGGCATGCTTTCTTCCACATCACTCCGCGTCAAGTTCGTCGAGGCTGGTATCATCAAACTGGGCCACCTCATAAGAACATCTCTGGAGAGGCTTGGTGGAGTCATCGGCGTCAGGTCTTCCAGGGTGCTGAAGAAGATAGTGAATGAGGTCTGGCAGTCCCTGTCTGTACCCCTCAGGGTGTACACCCAGCACCGTACCCTGGTTGACCTATGGCACGAGGACCATGAGTACATCTTTCCTGCACTAAGCGTCAGACCTGTGACTGAAGAGTGGCGAGAGGAGAGAGGGCTACTTCTGTACCTGAAAACACCGGTGCTGGGCAACTTCAGCTCATGCGGGAAGAAGCAGCTGTACTACAGCTGCATAAAGATACTGAACTTTCGCTCTTTGGTCTGAGTCAGGAAGTCAAGGTGGACCCAGGTTTTTGCTCCAGAATGCACCCCTAAAGGCTGCTGGAGGATTCTGTACAAGCCGCCCATCGAGAAACGGACGGCTGACCTCCAGTGGAGGATCATATATGGAGCAATAGCCACAAACAGACACAGGGCTCACCTGGATCCCAGCACTGGGGAGGACTGTCCCTTCTGTCATCAACAAGAAACCCTAGAACACTTGGTGTCTCTTTGTCCTCGGCTAGTGGGCCTATTCAAGTCATTGCAAGAGTGGGTGGAACACCTAGGGGAGAAATTTTCCGTCCCTTTGTTTGTCTTTGGGCCGAGATACACAGTCAGGAAAAGACAGACTCAGGTTTTAATTAATTTTTTAAATGGAACCGCAAAACTGGCAATCTGGTAGACCAGAAAGAATCCGACGCTGGGCCTGGGATGGACTGATGCGGTTCAGAACCTGAAAGGTTTGGTTGCTTCTTATCTTAAGGTAGAGCGTGCTTTTTACAGACTAACCAATAACCTGGACACTTTTATAGATCTGTGGGGGTTTAGACAGGTTTTATGTTCACTTGAAGAGGATGGTGCACTAACTCTCAACTTTTAATGTATAATTGTGTGTGAGAATGTTTAAACAGAAAAGGTCTTTTTATGTATTGAATTTGAGGATTTTCTAGTAATGACTTTTTATGTACCTTTTATTTTCTCCATTATTTATTGTTTTATTTCTTGTGAAAAAAACACATGGAGCAATGGCGTAATTAAAGGTGGCTTAAAAGTCAGAAGTCTCTCTCTCTCTCTCTCTCTCTCTATATATATATATATATATATATATATATATATATATATATATACACACACACACACACACACACATATATATATATATATATATATATATATATATATATATATATATATATATATATATATATACACACTATCTCTCTCTCTATACAGTGGTGCTTGAAAGTTTGTGAACCCTTTAGAATTTTCTATATTTCTGCATAAATATGACCTATAACATCATCAGATTTTCACACAAGTCCTAAAAATAGAGAAAGAGAACCCAGTTAAGCAAATGAGACAAAAATATTATACTTGGTCATTTATTTATTGAGGAAAATGATCCAATATTACATATCTGTGAGTGGCAAAAGTATGTGAACCTCTAGGATTAGCAGTTAATTTGAAGGTGAAATTAGAGTCAGGTGTTTTCAATCAATGGGATGACAATCAGGTGTGAGTGGGCACCCTGTTTTATTTAAAGAACAGGGATCTATCAAAGTCTGATCTTCACAACACATGTTTGTGGAAGTGTATCATGGCACGAAGAAAGGAGATTTCTGAGGACCTCAGGAAAAGCGTTGTTGATGCTCATCAGGCTGGAAAAGGTTACAAAACCATCTCTAAAGAGTTTGGACTCCACCAATCCAGTCAGACAGATTGTGTACAAATGGAGGAAATTCAAGACCATTGTTATCCTCCTCAGGAGTGCTCAACCAACAAAGATCACTCCAAGAGCAAGGCGTGTAATAGTCGGCAAGGTCACAAAGGACCCCAGGGTAACTTCTAAGCAACTGAAGGCCTCTCTCACATTGGCTAATGTTAATGTTCATGAGTCCACCATCAGGAGAACACTGAACAACAATGGTGTGCATGGCAGGGTTGCAAGGAGAAAGCCACTGCTCTCCAAAAAGAACATTGCTGCTCATCTGCAGTTTGCTAAAGATCATGTGGACAAGCCAGAAGGCTATTGGAAAAATGTTTTGTGGACGGATGAGACCAACATAGAACTTTTTGGTTTAAATGAGAAGCATGATGTTTGGAGAAAGGAAAACACTGCATTCCAGCATAAGAACCTTACCCCATCTGTGAAACATGGTGGTGGTAGTATCATGGTTTGGGCCTGTTTTGCTGCATCTGGGCCAGGACGGCTTGCCATCATTGATGGAACAATGAATTCTGAATTATACCAGCGAATTCTAAAGGAAAATGTCAGGACATCTGTCCATGAACTGAATCTCAAGAGAAGGTGGGTCATGCAGCAAGACAACGACCCTAAGCACACAAGTCGTTCTACCAAAGAATGGTTAAAGAAGAATAAAGTGAATGTTTTGGAATGGCCAAGTCAAAGTCCTGACCTCAATCCAATGGAAATGTTGTGGAAGGACCTGAAGCGAGCAGTTCATGTGAAGAAACCCACCAACTTCCCAGAGTTGAAGCTGTTCTGTACGGAGGAACGGGCTAAAATTCCTCCAAGCCGGTGTGCAGGACTGATCAACAGTTACCGCAAACGTTTAGTTGCAGTTATTGCTGCACAAGGGGGTCACACCAGATACTGAAAGCAAAGGTTCACATACTTTTGCCACTCACAAATATATAATATTGGATCATTTTCCTCAATAAATAAATGACCAAGTATAATATTTTTGTCTCATTTGTTTAACTGGGTTCTCTTTATTTACTTTTAGGACTTGTGTGAAAATCTGATGATGTTTTCAGTCATATTTATGCAGAAATATAGAAAATTCTAAAGGGTTCACAAACTTTCAAGCACCACTATATATATATATATATATATATATATATATATATATATATATATACAGTATCTGTATCTCTCTCTCTGTATCTCTGCTTTATTGATGAATGCAATAAATCACATTGTGACCAAAGACAATAGTGCCGGTAGATGAAAGTTCTATAAATAATATATTGACAGTGTGTTTATGTATAAACATTACAAACATGAGCAAAAAAACAAACAGAAAAGGCAAACAACAACAACGTCAATGATGACGACCCCAGAGCTGTAAGGATCTGAACATATAGTGTGTCGTGTAAATTCAGAGTATGTTCGGGACACTGTGTTTCAGCCCCTCCTCCCCACTTAAAGCTCAAATCAGTGTCTGAAACGAACAAAGTTGTTGTTTTTAAATCAGGGCTGATAATCAATGATGTGTTTTATTTCTTCTCCAATCGCTCAAAAGAAGGTTGTGTTGTTTAATGGACCACGATTTATTAAATCAAACCCTAACAGGTATTTTGGCTCAGCTTGGGAAATTAACCATGATGTCTGTTTGTTGTAAAAATCCTGAAATTAATCACGCCGTGTCTTTCTGATGCCCAGCGTTCAGCATCCGTATCTTCCAGTTTAATGCCCTCAGAGTGTCAGGTGCGCGAGGGAGGCGGCTGTATATGCAGAAGAGTTCAGTTTAATACAGTGCAATATATACACAAAGTGCAGAAAACACACACAAAGGCAAATAGTCCAAATCAGCAGGCAAGATCAGAAACGTGAAAACAGGCAAAGGGTCGGTTGAGGTGCAAACAGGATATCAGATGGTTGGCAAGAACACAAACTAGAAACAGGAACAAGAATCGAGAAACCAGGAAACCAAGAACAAGGGTTGAAAGGCTCAGTAATGCGCGCTGAACGTAGTGTAATACTTCACATTGCATTTGCATCAGCCCAGTCCTTAAATAGCCAAACAGTTCTCGAACTGAGTTCAGGTGCGCCTTGTTGACGGCGCACGTGCTGGAGCTCACTTGGTGCGTCCGCAGCCCGAGGCGCGCCTTCAGGTGCACGCGCCACAGCACGCAGGACTGACACAGCGAAGCTGATTACTGATGGAAAGGAAGAAATCAGGGATCCTGTATGTGGATGAAGCCGGCATCAGGAGCCCAGGAGGGGCGTGTGTGTGTGTGAAGCCGGCATCAGGAGCCCAGGAGGGGCGTGTGTGTGTGTGTGTGTGTGTGTGTGTGTGTGTGTGTGTGTGTGTGTGTGTGAAGCCGGCATCAGGAGCCCAGGAGGGGCGTGTGTGTGTGTGTGTGTGTGTGTGTGTGTGTGTGTGTGTGAAGCCGGCATCAGGAGCCCAGGAGGGGCGTGTGTGTGTGTGTGTGTGTGTGTGTGTGTGTGTGTGTGTGTGTGTGAAGCCGGCATCAGGAGCCCAGGAGGGGCGTGTGTGTGTGTGTGTGTGTGTGTGTGTGTGTGTGTGTGTGAGAAGCCGGCATCAGGAGCCCAGGAGGGGCGTGTGTGTGTGTGTGTGTGTGTGTGTGTGTGTGAAGCCGGCATCAGGAGAGGAGGGGCGTGTGTGTGTGTGTGTGTGTGGGTGGGTGTGTGTGTGTGTGTGTGAAGCCGGCATCAGGAGCCCAGGAGGGGTGTGTGTGTGTGTGTGTGTGTGTGTGTGTGTGTGTGTGTGTGTGTGTGTGTGTGTGTGAGAAGCCGGCATCAGGAGAGGAGGGGCGTGTGTGTGTGTGTGTGTGTGTGTGTGTGTGTGTGAGAAGCCGGCATCAGGAGAGGAGGGGCGTGTGTGTGTGTGTGTGTGTGTGTGTGTGTGTGTGTGTGTGTGAAGCCGGCATCAGGAGCCCAGGAGGGGCGTGTGTGTGTGTGTGTGTGTGTGTGTGTGTGTGTGTGTGTGAAGCCGGCATCAGGAGCCCAGGAGGGGCGTGTGTGTGTGTGTGTGTGTGTGTGTGTGTGTGTGTGTGTGTGTGTGAAGCCGGCATCAGGAGCCCAGGAGGGGCGTGTGTGTGTGTGTGTGTGTGTGTGTGTGAGAAGCCGGCATCAGGAGCCCAGGAGGGGCGTGTGTGTGTGTGTGTGTGTGTGTGTGTGTGTGTGTGTGTGTGTGTGTGTGTGTGCGCGTGTGTGCGTGCGCACAGAGCAACAGGGCAGATACCCAGGCAGAGAGGAGCAAACAGTGAACTCACAACCTGGTGATGTCGCTTACATCCTCCACAAACCTGCTAAACTTCTTACATTCCTCCATGAGCTTCTCAGAGTCCTGCTGCTGTGTGCAGAGAGACGGGATGCTGTGGTTTACAGCCACCATTACAGTCAGAAGGAACCATGTTCCATTCCATCACACATCTGCAGCGAGGGACTGGAACTCATCTGGGTACATCTACAGAATGTATACCTCCATATTCCCCTTTCCTCCATCCTCTTCTCCCTGGATACTGAAGCGTATCAGGCAGTCACACCATCACACTTCCAGGGCTGGATCTCACACGCCGGAGAGTCCTCTCATGTTACATTGCCAGGGAAAATATGATTTGTGACATTGATGAACATGTGGCCCAGGATCAGGGACTGGAGCGATCAGGCAGGGAAAAGCAAACGGTCGACTTCTGACTTGGACTTTTAATATCGCATTCCAATGGCAGTGTATTCAGGCCACTGTATATATATATATATAAAAAACCCCTGCTGGAGCTGATGGGGGGAGGAGAAATTAAGAAAAAAAACCTCACATTTGTGAGAAAAACACTCAGATACTCTCAGATTAAAAATTCAGAAATTTACAATAAAAAAAGAAAAACCTCTCATACTTCCTGGCTGCAGTGTATTCTGGGAAATGTAGTTGACAATCTGTGTGATTTATTCTTTTCTATTGCTGATCGAGGAGGAAAGACTGGGTTTCCTGTAACTCTCAGCTCAGTCGTGACGTCTGTGGTATGATGAAGTCGATCCGACACCCCAAAGTGAAGCGATTTGATTCCGGGATAATTTATACACGATTTCTGCAAAGCTTTTGCACACTTATGATTTTTTATTTTCAAAAATTCAAATTTTTTTTTCTGAAAATATTACCCCTGGCATTCAGGGCTCCCTCAGTGCCTTATAAGCTTTGTGAAGAGAGGAACACACACACAGTGGAGATTCTCATTGATATACTACATTCCCAAGCCCCTTATCCTAACCTTAGCCATCACAACTAAATGCCAAACCCCACGCCTTACCCTAACCCCACGCCTTACCCTAACCCCACCCTTTACCCTAACCCCACCTTTTACCCTAACCCCACGCCTTACCCTAACCCCACCCCTTACCCTAACCCCACGCCTTACCCTAACCCCACCCTTTACCCTAACCCCACCTTTTACCCTAACCCCACGCCTTACCCTAACCCCACCTTTTACCCTAACCCCACCCCTTACCCTAACCCCACCCTTTACCCTAACCCCACCCTTTACCCTAACCCCACGCCTTACCCTAACCCCACCCTTTACCCTAACCCCACGCCTAACTCGAACCTAAACCTCATTCTAATGTGAACCCAAAAACTGAGTCTTAACCCACAAACAGCCCTTTGAAGAAATGAGAACCAGACAAAATGTCCTCATTTCCCAAAAATGTCCAAACTCTGTTGGTAAAAAATATATTCCAGTTCTCAATATGTACCAAGTACACACACACATTCATTTTTATTTTTTTAAACGCACAAGGCAGTGATGCAAAACTGTTTGGATGTTTGTGCAGAAGGGCCTGGGGAAATGTCAAGAAGAAAAACAGATAAAATGTGTGCTCTCTGTGTGTGTGTGTGTGTGTGTGTGTGTGTGTGTGTATGAGTTAGCTGCGATACATAGCTCTCATGTCACAGCTGTAATCATTCAAGTTAGCTCGTCACGTTTCTGTTCCTCCTTCACAATACCATGTGAAGCTGATCATTACTGTGACCTTCAGATATTCTTTTAATATCAGACACTTCTGCCTCTTTATATTACACTAAAACACACACACACACACACACACACACACACACACACACACACACACACGGGATTTATATAAAGACACAGTGGAGGAGGAAATGAATTAAAAACAGAGCGTTATTGTGCAGGCCTGTGTCTGTCGAGGCTCAGAATGAATCAGACGTCGAGTTTGAGAAGTTTATCATAAGAAAAACAACAGCGTGAGAGACACAGCGATCGAGTGTGAGCCACACTTTCAGCAGGATCATCCACTCAGATCAGATGTTCAGATGTTAGAGGTGGCTCAAAAGCATTTGTTTTGTAATATGATGATGATGAGGGATGAAATATGTCTTCAGTTTGAGAACAAAAAGTCATTCATGCTAAATTTGTAAGAGACAGATGGGTGAGTGTCGAGGTATTAATATGAAAATGTGTTTCTGATATAAAAAGCTTTTTGAGAGTTATTGGAGTAAATGTTTTAAAATCTCTCTCTGCTTGTTCTCTGGTTCTCTCAGTCTTTCTAAACACACACACACACACACACACACACACACACACACACTGTCTGTCTCTTTGGGATGCGCCTCACTGTGTTTGAGCCTCGGCCCTAATTAAGCTCCTTTTTTGGCCTCAGTATTTGGAACACCAAACCAGTTCACATCTCCTGTGGCCTTGAGAGAGAGAGAGAGAGAGAGAGAGAGAGAGAGAGAGCCTTCAGTGCCAACAGAAAAGCTCAGAGATCTGAGACAACTTCACACAAGTGCCAAAACTTATGTTATAATTCTTATTGTTTGCTGTTTGTTTTTGTTTGTAGTGTTTAAACTCTTCAGTTCTTGTCATCCTTTTGAGAGAAACGTCTCTACATTTAACTGAAGCACGGAGGAGATGTAAAGAGCCGCGAGTTTGGTCTCCAGTTTCTGTTCTGAAGGAAAGAGAATTTCAGGACCATGTGGAATCTGCTGATGAATGGATAATTCCCATCAGTTCTTTGTGCGTGCAGACTGAATGAGCTCTTTGGGATGGAATCAGTGCTGGATGTGACAGAGGAAATGACCTTGTTCCATCTGGTGATTAATGATGTGTGTCATGTCTGAAAGTCCTCCCGAGTTGGGGATCATGGTGGGAAACAGGTGGCACAGGAAGATGGATGAGCCCCATTTAGCAAACACCTTGTCTGACTCACCTGCCAAACACATCCGGATATAATTCGGGCAAATGAAAGTGAACGCGGAGAGAGCCTCGCCCGAGTCATTTAATTCTTTGGGGGGGAAAAATAACAGACACGTCCTTAACAAGACCTCAGTGCTGGTGTTATTAATGAACGTTAATCACATTCAGAATGATGAAATACAACTCCAACCTGACAGAGTGATCAGTCATGAGCAGGTATCAGTGAAGTGACGAGCGTTAGGGAGTAAAGCGCTGCTCCGTATTTATGAGGTGCATTACTGTTCTGTCCTACAGTGAGCACGATGATGCAATTTTCATTTTTTATGAATAAATAAGCAGCTGTAATGGTTTAAAAATTCAAGCTGTTGTCAGACCTCGAGTATGATGAACACTGCCTTTCTACTTTCCACTACTTACACCCCTGTTCTTTTCTTTTCTCTCGACAGGTTCTTCTGAGAAGTTCGCTCCAAACCAGGATCTGAATATCCCATGAGGAGATGATGTGGCAGCCTAATGAGAGTCAGTACTGCAATCCAACTGCAAATCAGATAACATGGCGAATGTGTTAAGGCCCACGGCATGCCCACGGCACTGACTGTACAGGACAAGTGCCTACTGACTTCCTGCCTGTTTTATGCACGAGAGACTATCCACTTCCTTTTTCCACCATTGCTCCTCATCATGAAGATGAAGTCAGATGCCCCGCCCTCTCAAAGCATCACACTCCTGCTTTTTCCTTCTCTTCTCCTGCTATTTTCAGCACCAGACCTCGTCTGTGGTGACTGTTGGCTCATCGAGGGGGATAAGGGCTACGTATGGCTGGCCATCTGCAGTCAGAACCAGCCGCCATATGAGACAATCCCGCAGCACATCAATAACACCGTGCATGATTTACGGCTCAATGAGAACAAGCTCAAGGCTGTATTCTTCTCCTCACTGAGCCGCTTTACAAACCTGACAGACCTCAACCTGACAAAGAACGAGATCTCCTACATTGAGGATGGCGCCTTCGCTGGCCAGGCTAACCTCCAGGTGCTGCAGCTGGGCTACAATAAACTGACCAATCTGACGGAGGGCATGCTGCGAGGCCTGGGACGCATACAGTGCCTCTTCCTGCAGCACAATCTTATCGAGGTCATTGCCACGAATGCCTTTTGGGAATGCCCGAGCCTCAGCAGTCTGGACCTGTCCTCTAACAAGCTGGCACGTTTAGATGCGTCCACGTTCAGGGTGTTGGGAAGACTGATGGTGTGCGAGCTGGCAGGGAACCCTTTTCACTGTGGCTGTGACCTCTACAGCTTCCTCGTTTGGCTGGAGGCCTTCAACAATGTAACACACACCTATGATCGACTACAATGTGAGACTCCACGGGAGCTTTTTGGCTACCCGTTGCTAAGTCCCGTTGGAGGACCTGGTCGGAGTGCGCTCAACATCCTCGCCTCAGTGTGCAGAGATGGAGTGTTTATTCCAGGGATGACTTCATTACCACCAGATGGGGATTCCTCAGGCATGGGACCTGATATGTTTGATCGTATTGGACCATACCATCAGCCCACAACTTCATCCTCCTCAGAGAACACGTTCAGCCCTAGTATCACACTTCAACATGTGTCTCTTTCTTCAGCGTCCTTGCTTGTGCAGATACCGCGGCCATACAGCAAGATGTATATCTTGGTACAGTACAATCAGAGCTTTGTTTCTGATGTGATGAACCTGAAAAACAAGAAGGAGTTGATTACACTAAACAAGCTCTTTCCAAACACAAATTACACTTTTTGTGTGGCCTCCATACGTAACTCTCAGCGTTTTAACCATACATGTCTTCACTTTGCCACTCGGACTCCCACGACAGATGACTTGCTGCCCACTCCATCCACTACTACACATTACATTATGACCATCGTGGGCTGCTTGTTCGGGATGCTGATTGTTCTTGGCCTGGTGTATTACTGTTTGAGGAGGCGGCGAAGGCAAGAAGAGAAAGAGAAATCAATTTGTGTGAAAAAGACCATCCTAGAGATGCGGTATGGACCGGAGGTTGCAGCTGCAGCTGCCAATGATCCAACAGCAGTGCAGAAGCTGCATGATCAGGCCCACCATCAGCATCACCATGGCAAGCTTCCCATGTCCTCCTCCAGCTCAGGCATGCTGGGTCATGGCCCTGGGAACACCAGTTCCTCACGTCTCTCCACTCTTCCTCAAGTAGAGAAGCTGGCCACAGCCTTCTCTGAAGCAATGGCAACCAAGGGCAACTACATGGATGTTAGGACTTCAGGAGCAGGAGATGAGAGAGGGCGAGATGGAGTAAGGCAGGCTGTTAGAGCAGAAGACCTAATGGAGGAAGATGGAAGTGACCTGGGAGATGACTCAGATGATGATGACGACGACGGTCGAGGGTCAGCATCAGAGATCTCTACTATCGCAATGGAAGTTGACAAGGTTAACCAGATCATTAATAACTGCATAGATGCACTTAAACTCGACTCTGTAGCAGCTGCCACGTCGAGTGGAAATCCAACTTCACCACCACCTAGTAGCGCCTCCTCCATAAGCAGGGGGCTAATTCCACTTTCACCTGGTGTCAGTGAGGCCTGTCAGGTCCTGCCCTCGCCAAAAATCCCTCCTCCACCTCCTCTGCCTTTAACAACTTCCCTTTCTGAAAGGCCTGGGATTACAGGAGGAGGCTTCGTATCACCTCCATATCGCCCTCCACCACCAGCCACAGCAGTGAGACCTATTCAACGACAGATGAGTGCCGATGCAGCTGTGATCGTCAGCTCTTCTAAGAAGCATTGTGGCCCAGCTGGTGGCAAAGCTCGGGTGTACAGCCTGGATGTGCCAGAACCACGCAGTCCTGATCCCTGTCAGTATCCCGAGAAGGGTAGCCCAGTCCGATGTGGGGAACCTCTAGATAGGCTACCCTTAGTTGTTGGTGGTGGTGGTGTAGGCTGTAACATGGATGGAGTCACTATGGATGGTGTGAGCCTTCAACAGCACCTGGAGGTACATCCAGACTTCCACTGTGCAGAGCATCGCCACTCGGTCCCTGCCCTTTACTACGAGGGCTCCCATGACTCCCCTGCACAAAGAGCCTCTTTCCTCAAACCCCTATCACGTGCCAAGAGAGACGCTGCTTCTTATTCTCAGCTCTCGCCCCACCAACACAGTTACTCTGGGTACTCGTCCAGTCCGGAGTACTCCTCCGAGAACACGCTGAGAATCTGGGAGCGATTCCGTCCATATAGAAAGGGTCCACGCGAGGAGTCCTGCTACATTACAGCTGGAAATGCACTGCGCAAAAAGGTCCAGTTTGCAAAGGGGGAGGACCTACATGACATCCTGGACTACTGGAAGGGTGTGTCAGCACAGCAAAAGCTGTGAGCTATGAAGCAGTGGGGATCTAAAGCACCGGCCTTCAACGGTGCCTGAATCATTTCAAGATCCTCTGCAGAGACGTAGCCAGAAGGATGGCGAGTGTGCACAAAGCAAGGTTGAGTATGTCAGGGTCTGAGGACAAGTGGAACAGGATGAGTCATCAGAGAGCCGCAGGGAGGGAGAGAGTGAGAATCACAATACAGCCCACGTCTACGGTAGCATTAATTTAAATCTAATTTTAGACTCATAAGCTGAGGCCAACTCATATTTAATGAAGTTGTTCCATAGGGCATACCATTTGTTATAAAATAATTGTGTTTGTTCTGCATTCATCTGTAAATCCACTGTTTATAGTGATGGCGAGGCCTCTGTATCCCGAGTTCTCATTCAGCCTCAGAACCCATCGTGCGTGTGTTCAGTCTCCCCCATGATTCACTGCCACTGCATTCATTCCTGAATTAACCGTGTGTGTGTGTGTGTGTGTGTGTGTGTGTGTGTTCAGAGGCTGTGCTGATTTTCTATAAAGCTGCCAAAACCAGACTTTTTCATCTCTATTCCACAACTCCCAGATTTCCATTTCAAAAGGAAAGATAAGAAAGGATGAGGACAAAATATGAAAAATAAACCAATAGAAACACCCGCGAGATCTTCAGCAGCTTCTGGATCTTTTGCCAGCTGCATGAACAGGAGGCTATTTAAATAAAGGAAATGTCAGGCAAATTCTGGCCAGAATCACGACAATACCACTGTACAGGTGTGCTCACTGGGAGACAAAACCACCCCAGGTCTTCTTAAAAACACACCCAAAATGCAATTGGATACAGAACTCGATATACCATAAATGTACGTCATACTATAAATGACAACCTTAATTCCCTGACTCCACCTCCAGCCCCTCTGGTTTCAGCCATTATTTAATTAATGTCCAGATTGATTAGGTTAATTAATTAGCAATTAACCAAAGCTGGTTTGTGTAGTGTGGGAGTGAACAGTCAAACCTAATTTGATGAAAAAGGATCACTCTGTCCTCCTCATTCTCTACTCCATTTCACCTCCAACCTCATGGTTCAGTAAGCCAAAAAATTAGATTAGTTCCACAGAGGGATTAATATACTGCATGTGTATCAACAGCACTACAGACGTGTCGAGAGCCATTTAATCCACTGGAACACTCCGTCATGGAGCGGATCTTTAAAGATCCTGCCATATAGCATGGTGATCTCCACGAACATCCTGGATGATGATAATCAGGATAATAAAATATATGACAAATATGATAAACAAGAGCAGCTTTTAACAGAGAGGTCCTTTAAGAGATGTACAATGATGTCAGTCATGGCCGTAAGGTGTTTATGTTCTCGGTATCCACTCTCTCTGTGGTCATTAACAGAATACATCATCAGCGAAGCAGCTTCTGAACTCACAGACCTTCAGAACATCATCACTGTTCACCGAATGACTCCTTCACATACTGTATTCTTTACTTTTCTTTGGTGTTGCACCATGAGCATCCTAATTCACACCGGAGAACAGGAACGTTATCAATAAAATTAACACTGAAATGTAGAGCAGCATGAAGGAAACATGAGGAATGGAGGAGAAGAAGAAACACTGAGAACTCCAGCTCAGTGAAAATGTTCAAACATGATTCGGAAGAATTTTATGGCCATGAAATAAATGTATTAATTTGTGACCATAATTAAATAAAAAACAGCCATGTGACCTCAGAGGTTCAGGAGAAAGAAGTGTGTGATTGGATAGAAGTTAGAGCTTCAAACACATACAAGTGGAAGAGAATTTTTTTTAATTAAAAAGGAAGTGTATCTGTTGTGCAACACACACACATCCGGTGTGAATTGGCCTCTACGCGAGTGTAAATACAGTACATTCATCTCAATCTACACACAGCTGATCATCTCTCACGCTCTCTGTCTGGAGTTTTACAGTCGATGGGGCGTGTGTTTTAGGATTCAGGGCTGGAAGTAAAGTTCGCTCCGAAACATGACGTGTTTACAAAAGAGTCTGTGTAAAAATTCACACCTGGAGAACAAGCGAGCATCACAGAGATGAAGAGGCCTGTACCTGATACTGATGAGGGATACACACACACACACACACACACACACACACACACACACACACACACACACACACACACACACCAGTGAAAACTGAGAAACAACCAAAAAAAAAAACCCATCCGCCGTCCATCAGCAGTGTGATTTACAGAGACCGAAGCAAGCGGAGGAGGAGGAACTGCTACCGGAGGCTTACTGTGACAAACTTCCTGCTCATCCTCATCCTCATTCCTGCTTTAGTTCTACAATCAGAAATGAACTCCATTCATTCACACAGAACTGTAAAGCCTGATTTGGATCTTTTTCCTGAGCAACACGTCAGTCCTGTAGACGTCTGTTCTCCATCTCTGAGATTAATTCACGTTTGATTTTTTTTAAACCCACATTCTTCCTATTCATTATTTTAGGGTGAATTTATGATATAATTATTCATAAAGATGTATACTGATTTGCTTCTTTTGGTTGCGAGATGTTCGTCAGTGCTCTCCTGCTCAAGGTCGTTTAATGTTTTCTCATTGAAAGAAAAAGGAGGATACACACATGAAGCTCAGGCCAAATGAGCTTCGTTAATCAGCTGATTAATCCTCTCAGTGCTCGCTCCAATCACGATTCTTCAGCATGTCGTTCTTGCTCATCTCCGGCTTTTATTTCTGAATTATACGTCATGTTTGGACCTGAGAGGAGTCCAAGTGGTCACCTGGGAAACGTTAACAGGGGATAATTACTCGATCTGGTCAAATGTCAACAGTTTGTTTTCTGCTCTGTAGCACTGAGATGATAATTACAGGCTCAAGGCTCAGCTCATTTTTCCCAAACATCACGACCTTACTCGCTAGTCAGGGTCAAAGCAGAGACTCTCACAATTACAGCATGCTTCACGCTGAAGAATAAATGCGTTTCTCACAGTTGGATCAAAGCAGAATAATTGACTTTTTTATCAGAAGGTGTGACCTGGTGAGATTTCTCACGGTCATATTCTCAGAGTATCAGGTCACGAACAAACATCATGTTTCTCATATTTCTAAAAGTCCACGTGTGTGAGCTTTTAATCAGAACATCACTCAGGTCCTGTGTGTCGTCTGTGATGATCTGAGGAGGTTTTGTGTGAGATTTATTCTGAAGTGTGATGAACTTTATCATATTATAATAACAGAGGACTGTCGTTTCCCGGGATGCCCTCGTCTCATTGGATGTCCCAGGTTGCAGAAACACGCCCACTGGCTGACTTTCTCACCTCACCTCATGATCACCAAGTCTTTAGATCGCCACGGTAACATGACGGTGCCATCAAGTCAAGTCAGATTGTCATAAAGTTATCAGTCTTGAGGAACGATGTTAATTTCATCAAATTTCACTCAATAAATATGACACTTTACTGCCTGCGTGTGCTACAGTGAAAATTCCCTCATGTGCAAATCAACACGTTACTCATTACTACGGCATCTAATCCACGACTGACCCGACTTCGTTACTAAGCAACTTTTGGTTTGAAGCCAACACATTTAACAGGCGTATTTACTAAAAGAGGAATCTTTATCTTCCTTCATTGACCTGAATTTGTAAAGACAAATTTTAATTTAGCTTCATGTTCCTCAGCAGATCTTTCAGAGGAACTGTCAGAAAAACACAACAGAAAGCATGAAGTAAAAACGTGAAGCACAATCACAAGGTGTTTAGTTTTCTACACATTTTGTCGTCGATAAGCTGAAGTCTGTGAGAATCAGCGCTCTGAGTAAAGTTCACTCGGAGGTGAACGTGGCTATGAACTCGAACCGTAACCCGGTTTGTTTATTTATTTATTTTTAAGAGAATCCCTAGCATGTGACCAAAAGATAAAATGAGTTGATTTTGAAGAACCAAATGATAAAATACACTTTGGTAGTTTGCTAATGAGTGGAATTGTGTGTTAAATATGATTAATAATATCGTTGATCATTAGGAGTCATGTGGCGTAAATCTGCTCCCAGGACGTAAACAAGACTAATCACATTTTAGTTTTTGGCTCCACATTAGATTATTTGCTAATTATTAATCTCTTAAATGGGATTATTTTGGATTTTAATTGAAGCGTCACAACAGCAGTTGGACAGGACGGAATATAAACACAGGATGGTGTGAAGTGAGAAACGAGGCTGGGGCTGATTTCACTCTCAGACTGTAGAGTCACGTCAAGATCACAGAAATCACAAAATCTCAATAGTTTTAAGTGTGTGTGTGTGTGTGTGTGTGTGTGTGTGTGTGTGTGTGTGTGTGTGTGTGAGACATTGCTAAACACTAATTTAATTCAAGTTATTGATTGATTTTGGATTTTAATTTTGCCGGCTTGAAGAAATAAAAATCACTCGATGGGATTTGAGGAGTCAGTTCTGGGGAAATTGTTTGTCGGATCCAAAACCTGACAGAGCGACAGGAATCCCTGTAATATTCCATAAAGCAGGAAGTGGATTAATCTTCCGGGGCGGTTTATAACACTTTATAAGCTCCTTATTGTGTCACTGTGTAGAAGATCAGCCTGGAGAGAGGAAACCGAGTCAGGGCTGAGAAACACTTTTCATTCAGATTCCACCTTTAATTCAATTTCATTCAAAAACAAAAAAAGAAAAATAACTTCAACAATTCACAATAAAATTCAAAATAATTAATTGGAGTTCACATAAAAAACATCAGCTTTTTCATGTTCCTGTGCTCAGTGACGGTTTTATTGATGCAGAGATATTTATTGATTTATTTATTGTTGGTGTGATTAGGATAATTAGAAGCTGTGCCTCAGGACGGAATGTTAATGACTTGGGGACCGAATGCTGAACTCTGGAGCTTTAATATGTCGTTTTGTTCTTTGTTCAAATTCAAAAGCTGAGTGTTGAAGAGTTTCCTGAAGGCGGAATAAATGGGATCCTTTTATAAAGGTTTAAACTCCTCCCCCCCAAGAAAAGTGTCCCTCTTGCTGAAGGCCATAATTCCCTCTGATGTTTACAGCGGGCTTCTCAGTTTCTCATCAGAGGTGCGGGTGCGTTGGAGGATGTGGTGGGAAAGTAAAGTGGGACAGAACACAGGACGGATAAACGGAGTCGTTTTGAGCCAGAGGCGAGAATGAACAGGCCAATCAGCACACGGCTTGGGCTCTCTGCACTCAAGAGCTTTGATAGCCTAATTGAGGCGTAAATCTTTTTTATCAGCCTCTCAGAGAGAGAGAGAGAGAGAGAGAGAGAGAGAGTTGATGCAGTGGAGTGAAATGGAGAGGTGTTTTATACTGAGAGCATCAGGAGGAGGGATGAGTGAAGTATTAAACACTGAAGAGATGATAAATAACCTGATACGAGCTGAAGGCTTGAGGATGTGTGAATAAAAAAAATCATGCACAGACTTGCTCAGGTGTTAACAAGCAACTGGAAGAGTGAGGAAAATTCCAGAGAGAGAGAGAGAGAGAGAGAGAGAGACTCGGTAACTTGGTGGTGAATTGTTGCCGGCGTTCTGCACGCAGTCCAAACCGTACACCACAGTGTAAATTAAATCCACTTCCTGCCAGGCAGCTCGACTAACCCCAGCTTCACACCGTGCCATCACTAATCCCTCTCACTTCCTTCCCCATTAGCTGCTTCTCGATTAACTCCATGGCTGATCCAAGTGAAGCTGCTGTGATCTCATGCTTGCTGCTATTGTACACCACGACGTTCATTGCCTTTGTGCCTAGAGAGATACGGAGCCGAGTTCTCGACTCTATCACAGCTCTCAGAGCCGAGAGAACAGATGTGAGGTGAGGATCAGCGATTACGGACCGAGGGACTGATCCGTGTTTTTCAGATGTTTCAGAACATTTGGAATTTCAGCCTCAATCCCAGAGTGTCCTCCAGCTACAGATAAAAACTTTTAGAATGTTTTTAATCACAACTTTGAATTTAACACCTAATTTGTAGTGATGACACAGTAAACACACAAACACACTTTGGCTCAGTGCAAAAGTTTGCGCATACTAATCAAAAAATGAAGTGTTGTTTGGTTTGATGGAGATCCTTTTATTTATCACCACACCACAAACAGCTCATGTTAAGACATAAAAGATATACAAGAAACAAGTCAATAAAAATCTGAAGGTTTGCAGCCGCCTTCCTGAATGTGCCATACTGTAATTATTCTCAAATTCTTCATGTGCAAGTGATGTTATGCTTGATGCCCCAACCCGGAAGTTCACCATGTTGGATGATAAACAACAACCAGGAACTGGCGCTTCACGTGTGAGCTACTACAACACTATGTGATTTTTTTTATTTCTTTGCCTTTAAAGAAAGTCAGTTCCCACTTTCTGTGTGGGATATAACTGCAGTAATGACGCTGTTCGTGACAGAGAGAAACAGTTCTTCAGAATTCCCAAAATAATTAAAGGCTGCAACAAAACAGATGAAGAGCTGTCCAGAGAACGCCGCGTGTATGCTTAGGACTTAACTGAGGAAAAAGTGAATCACACCCGCGCGTGCTGACCACTTTATATCTGGGAAGAGTTCGTTGCTAATTAAAGCTGCTTTCTGCTTCTTAAACTGAACTTTTGAGCTTTAGCGTGAACACTCCGCTTCTCACCTTGGAGGAGCTCCGGCAAACCGACGTGATAAAACAAATCCAGATTGGGCTCCAACACTCACATTAGGACACGATAAGATCAAGATGAAAACTCATCTCGCAGTATCAAGAAATAACAGGATAAATGAAAGATCTGCCAAGAAAACCAGATTAGAAGCAGTGGGAGAGACCTTAGCGAGTTTGGATACACGAGGAGAACAATGTGGGTCATCTTCGCCGATTAGTGATGCTGTTTCAGGAACTTCGGTTTACTGATGCACTTTTTTTTGTAGAATGAGAGAATTCTCAATCTCAGGGTACTCAGTCAGTGGTAATGAGGCTAAATCCTCTGTATAAATGGACAGCTTTAACACATACCACACATACAAAGCCACACATTTCAACTTTTCCTCTGAATCTTGACTCGACAGAGGACTCCAGAGAATCAGAATATTTAGAGAAAGTCAGAGACGGATCAGTTATTGTTCACACGAGACGGCATTCTGGATTTGTACATCATCCAACATGACGCCGGGTGTGTGTACCTCACACTGATTTTGTCAAGCAATTTCACATGAATGTCCACTCTTTACCTTTATAACCTTCAGCCTCAATTACATCCTCTAATCCATTTTTAACAGTTTGAAATTGTATTTTTATTTGTGAATAATTTGTAAAATAGAGGTTTATTTAACACTGATCACCCAAAACCGTGCTGATTGCAATGCAACACTTAACTCCTGCATTCCATCCATCCATCACCTGTAACCGCTTATCCTGTACAGGGTCGCGGGCGAGCTGGAGCCTATCCCAGCTGACTACGGGCGAAAGGCGGGGTTCACCCTGGACAAGTCGCCAGGTCATCACAGGGCTGACACATAGACACAGACAACCATTCACACTCACATTCACACCTACGCTCAATTTAGAGTCACCAGTTAACCTAACCTGCATGTCTTTGGACTGTGGGGGAAACCGGAGCACCCGGAGGAAACCCACGCGGACACGGGGAGAACATGCAAACTCCGCACAGAAAGGCCCTCGCCGGCCACGGGGCTCGAACCCAGGACCTTCTTGTTGTGAGGCGACAGCGCTAACCACTACACCACCGTGCCGCCCCTCCTGTGTGCCATCATTTAAAAATACATTTAGTGACAGAAGAAAAAAAAAATCCAAAAACAGATTAAGAAACTTAGTGTTCAGCCTTTCAGAAAAAGTCAGACTTTTTGAGGACCTGTGGACATCTCGGACACGACACTCCGCACTCTCACCTGGTGCTCAGAGTCAGTTACAGAAACACGTGTGAAGAAAAGTTATCATCATTGATGGGTTTAATACTGAATGTAAAACTCCACATCTCTCCACAGCGCAGATAGAAAGTGACACACAGGAAAGTGCTTTTGAGCAGAAGTTCCAGAAAGTTTCTTGCTGTCAGCTCTCCCTGCAGTTGAGCGTATTCTGGAGGATTAACACCTCACACTGGCACATTCACAGCGAGCGAGTCTCCGTCAGTGGGTGTGTGTGGAGGTGGTGTTTTCAGGAGGCTGCATTTACATCTTGTTTATATAATCAGTTCCTGTTTTTGTCTGGAAAGCATTTTTCCTGAAGTAGCACATGATGGCGATCCGACGCTGTGGTGCTGTTCCTCTTTCAGAGATCTGAGTGTCAGAGCTGTAGGGCATCAGGAAGACCGACATCTAACCTGTAAATAATCTCCTGAACATCATGTTCTTGTGTTCTGCCGTGTGTTTGTTCATCATCTCAGGTTGAGATCTGCCGTCTCTTGAGCAGGAGAGCAAATATTTGAGCTTCACCTCTGGCTCAGGAATCGTATGATAACTTTCTCCACATTCTCCATCTTTCCCCTGATTATATTTTTGATTTCCTTTTCCAAAGAATGGGACAAGAACATAACAATGAGCAAGATCTGTGAATTTTGTATTCTGTAAAATATTCTGTAATGGATGTTTTTTACTGAGCTCGAATTCTAGGTGTCATTTTTGTTGTTTTGTCCAGGGGTGGGTTGGGCGAGGGGTCAAAGGTCATTACGATGTTGTATAAGTGATATGGACGGCTTCAGTGAGCTGCTCCATGACTTTTTTTTCCCCACAGGTTTGAGATTAGAAAAAAAAAAAAAAGAAAGTTCTGTCTGCATGACTTGCTGTATTTTCCAAGAGAAGAATTAAATCTTTGTGTGTACTGAATGGCTGTGTGTTGAAAACAAAATAATTAGGAACTGAAATATTCCTCTGAACTTCATCTAAGTTTGAAGGTTTAGGTCGAGATTCATTTTTATATCACTGATGTGTACTGATGAACTCATTCCAGCTCGATTCTCTCTAATGCTCATGGAAAGAGGTTTGAGGGAAAATTCCTGCAGGTGATGCTGTGGAAAAGCTTTGGGATCAAGCAGGAACTCTGAACTGCTTTTATTTGTAAAATGTTGATCAGGTTCTGCTGGAAAATATTCACTGAGGATCAACAATTTATTTTTCTGCTGTTTCGTGCCAAAGCAACATGTTCTTCAGTCCACTGTAATCACTGCATTTCCCTTCATACACACACACACACACACACAGTGTGTGTGTGTGTGTGTGTGTAAAACTGAGAAGAGGTGTGAAATGTATCAGAGGATTTTTCTGATTATTTGTCATTTGGTCTGATTATTTTTTGCGGCCCAGACGACACTCACCTTCCCGTTACACTTCAGTTCCGTTTCCTCAGAGATTTAATACTCCACTTCTGAAACCTCACTAAGATTTATTCCAATAAGACCTTTATCACTTCCTGTATCTGAAAGGAAGTGTGTGTTCTTCAGCGTGCAGCTCTCCGTCCCACTTGCCATTTACATACCAGGACAATAAACCTGTGGGTTTTTTTTAATAAATGAGCCAAGAACAGATCGTTAGTGATGACTCTTACTTTCGTACCTTTAACGATGAGCTGTGATTCATCCTGAATGTGTGAACCAAAGCTTTTCCATGGCAACACGTGGAACCGTTCCGAGTGTACAGAGCCGTTTATATTTAAATCTCCAGTGATGTTTCTCCACGAGTCAGCGCTGCACATGAAGGCTGACAGAGCTGAAGTTTGAATGAGTTTCATGAACACTTTTCTTTCAGATCGACTCTGTACATTTATTTTCCTCTTCCTTCTTTAAGCCACAGTGATTTTCAGAAAGAATTTGACAGGTTCGATGAGAAAACCAAGTTCTCTGAACCTGCATTGCTTTCACGTTCTACATCTTTTACTGACTCTGAACATTTTCCCTCATAAACTTCTGAAGAAAAGATCGATTTCTATATTTGCAATAAATTTCTAATTGAAAGAGAACGACTCGACTGATGAAGGTCTGGAATCATGTCTGAATTTCCTGTGTGTTTGCTGGAGGCGTTGAGTCACAGCTTGTTGATCAGGTGTTTGTTCTGCTGTCTGGAGGTCGTTTAGATCTCACACTGATTATTAAACGATAGAAACCCAGAGAGAACTCGCTCAGGAGCCGTGTGGATTAAACACTGCTCTGGGACCTGCACTCTGAAAACCACAAAATACACATTTCATGTCAAATATAAACTTTATTATTACATTCTGTTTATTTGGGTTTAGATTAAATTAAAAACCATTCATACTTTTCAAATACATTTACACCATCATAAAATAACCCAAAAAGATACAGCATGTGGCCAAAAGTATGTGGACACCTCACACTCCTGTGCATTTGTAGGACGTCCCATCCCAAACCCAGGGTATTAATATGGAGATGCCCTGCCCTCCTTCCTCCTCACTGTTATAATGAGCGCCACACTTTTGGGAAGGCTTTCCACTTGATTTTGGGGCGTGGCTGTGGGGATTAGTGTTCATTCAGCTACAGGAGCGTTAGCGAGATCAGACCCTGATGTTGGTGAGGAGGTCTGGGGTTCAGTTCAGTGGGGCTGAGGGCAGAGAGAACACACTGACTATCGATCAAGGAGGTGTCATGGAACAGCACCATGTCTTCAGTCACTCACCTCTTCAGTATGAACTTTACTCTGTGTGTGTGTGTGTGTGTGTGTAGATAACAGGGTGACATGCTGGATTTTATTCACCTGTTAGTAATAGGTGTGGCTGAAACACCTGAACTCAGTAACTAGGAGGGGTGCACATACTTTTGGCCAGATAGTATAGATAGATATACATTTTATTGATCGTCAAGGGAAAATTTGGAGATGAAGTCACTGATACAATCTAAAAACACCTGGAAGTAAGAGAAAAATAAAGCCAAATATAAAGAAGAAAAATAATCTATAAAAACAATTAGGACTGAAACAACAACAACACCAACAACAACACCAACAACAACACCAATGCTTTAATTCAGAGAAACAATTTTAATTCAGTGATTTATATGAAAGCTTTTTTTTGGTGGTGATACTACGGCTCATTAGCAGACCGCTCACAATATTTCTGGAATTAGTGAGTAAACATGAAGAAAGAAGCACAAAAAGTTTCAGAGGAAAATTATTTTCTGTAATTATCTGGAATTGTGTCCTGAATAACAGTTTTTTTTCCTTTCATCAGAGCCACGGGGAAAAAAATGATCAGGATCTGAGCAGTGGGAAAATGGGTTTGTTACATCCTGAATAGAACTAAAGGATTTATAGAGAGGAAATAATGAGGGCCATAACTAGAACCTTGAGGAGGAGGAGCTGCAGTTCTCTGGACTCTGAACTCCTGAAGCTCACTGTCAGGAACAGCGTGATGTAGCGACGTCTTCATAATGACTGGAATCATCAGGTTTTATCTGAGTGACAGAGTAATATGAAGGGAAAGTCACCTTCACGAATGCGCGCACACACACACACACAGAATGCTCACTGAAGTCCAATTAAATGGAAACAACATTTTAAAATGCTGTTAAAAAATCAGAGCAGGACAGAAAGACAGAGGAAGGTAATGAGGAGTCGAGGAGGAGGAGGAGGACAGGTTGAGGAGCTCGGGGGTGAAACGTCTTCATCAGGGGGTCAGGAGAAGACCAGCTGCTCCACTACCTTCTGCCAGACGGCTGCAATGTGAAGACGTCTCAGCTCCGGGGGTGTGTGTGTGTGTGTGTGTGTGTGTGTGTGTGTGTGTGTGTGTGTGTGTGTGTGTGTGTGTGTGTGTGTGTGTGTGTGTGTGTGTGAGAGAGATTCAGAGAGAAACAGATATGTTGTGGCACACTGGAATAATTCCATCATAAACACTAAGAAAACACTATGTTAGCCGTTCACTAGCTGCTGGAATCAGCCACCACTTCCGCCATTTTGGAAAGAACCAGAACAAACAAGGTCCTCCAACAGAAAAATCACTCACACACACACACACACACATCCCAGGTGATTCTGTGAGTAATATTTGATCACAGCAATATGAAAGTGCACGTGTGAATTTCAGTAAACAATAAAAACACTGGTCCTTCACGTGAAAAAGGAGCATGTGAAAATAAATTAACTTTGTGTAAAAATCACCTGAAAATTAGTAATTTGTATAAAATCAGTCATGAACAAATATAAATTATGTGAAAATAAAATCCTGAAAAAAATTAGATAAAAAAATAAAGCCACACGAAACTGTGTGAAGTAAAACATAACGTGTGTCGGACATTTTCATCATCAGAATTAAACTCCTTCCAGAAATGAGCTTCTCCACTCAGGACATAAAGAGAGACGGGATACAACTAAACCCCAGACGTGATGATGGAGTACAAATCCACACTGTCACGCCACACGGCTGAGCTTCAGCTCCTTCACAGGAACACACACTTTCACACCACACACTGCTCGGGTGTGTGAAGCTCAGACACAATGCTGTGAAGATCATAAACCATCTACAATCCACCAGCTGGAGCGGACTCTGAACAGCTCGCTGTGAGAGAGAGAGAGAGAGAGAGAGAGAGAGAGGGGAGATACAGAGGTGCTTGAAAGTTTGTGAACCCTTGAGAATTTTCTATATTTCTGCATAAATATGACCTAAAACATCATCAGATTTTCACATAAGTCCTAAAAGTAGATAAAGAGAACCCAGTTAAACAAATGAGACAAAAATATTATACTTGGTCATTTATTTATTGAGGAAAATGATCCAATATTACATATCTGTGAGTGGCAAAAGTATGTGAACCTCTAGGATTAGCAGTTAATTTGAAGGTGAAATTAGAGTCAGGTGTTTTCAATCAATGGGATGACAATCAGGTGTGAGTGGGCACCCTGTTTTATTTAAAGAACAGGGATCTATCAAAGTCTGATCTTCACAACACATGTTTGTGGAAGTGTATCATGGCACGAACAAAGGAGATTTCTGAGGACCTCAGAAAAAGCGTTGTTGATGCTCATCAGGCTGGAAAAGGTTACAAAACCATCTCTAAAGAGTTTGGACTCCACCAATCCACAGTCAGACAGATTGTGTACAAATGGAGGAAATTCAAGACCATTGTTACCCTCCCCAGGAGTGGTCGACCAACAAAGATCACTCCAAGAGCAAGGTGTGTAATAGTCGGCGAGATCACAAAGGACCCCAGGGTAACTTCTAAGCAACTGAAGGCCTCTCTCACAGTGGCTAATGTTAATGTTAATGAGTCCACCATCAGGAGAACACTGAACAACAATGGTGTGCATGGCAGGGTTGCAAGGAGAAAGCCACTGCTCTCCAAAAAGAACATTGCTGCTCCTCTGCAGTTTGCTAAAGATCATGTGGACAAGCCAGAAGGGTATTGGAAAAATGTTTTGTGGACGGATGAGACCAAAATAGAACTTTTTGGCTTAAAGGAGAAGCGTTATGTTTGGAGAAAGGAAAACACTGCATTCCAGCATAAGAACCTTATCCCATCTGTGAAACATGGTGGTGGTAGTATCGTGGTTTGGGCCTGTTTTGCTGCATCTGGGCCAGGACGGCTTGCCATCATTGATGGAACAATGAATTCTGAATTATACCAGCGAATTCTAAAGGAAAATGTCAGGACATCTGTCCATGAACTGAATCTCAAGAGAAGGTGGGTCATGCAGCAAGACAACGGCCCTAAGCACACAAGTCATTCTACCAAAGAATGGTTAAAGAAGAATAAAGTGAATGTTTTGGAATGGTCAAGTCAAAGTCCTGACCTTAATCCAATGGAAATGTTGTGGAAGGACCTGAAGGAAGCAGTTCATGTGAGGAAACCCACCAACATCCCAGAGTTGAAGCTGTTCTGTACGGAGGAACGGGCTAAAATTCCTCCAAGCCGGTGTGCAGGACTGATCAACAGTTACCGCAAACGTTTAGTTGCAGTTATTGCTGCACAAGGGGGTCACACCAGATACTGAAAGCAAAGGTTCACATACTTTTGCCACTCACAGATATGTAATATTGGATGATTTTCCTCAATAAATAAATGACCAAGTATAATATTTTTGCCTCATTTGTTTAACTGGGTTCTCTTTATCTACTTTTAGGACTTATGTGAAAATCTGATGATGTATTAGGTCATATTTAAGCAGAAATATAGAAAATTCTAAAGGGTTCACAAACTTTCAAGCACCACTGTAAACATCACACATTCTTCAGGTGGAGACCAAAAAGCAGCTGAACACCACCGAGAGCAGCCAAACTGATCAACATTTATTTTATATTCACACAGCTGAGAGTTCGGTGCTCACGGAGCTCACCGGCAGAGCGAAATGTTTACTACTGACAACTGTTTTTGTATAAATACACAGGTGATTATTTTTAAAAAGTATTTTAATAAATAAATTTTATTTATTTATTTATTTATTTAGCCAAAAGAAGAAGAAGATTTTAATTAATTTATTTCAATCTTCAAAATCTTCATGTAAGTGTAATAACTTTGCGGCGCAGACCTGTGTCACTGATCTACACCGAGTCACAGAAAATCCTTTGTTTTGAAATCGATAAAATAAATCCCAACCCCACCTTCCCTTTGAACAGTTTTAGACCAAACTTTGGAGCATCTTTAGTGCTTTTAGGAACAGCGTTTCCTTTCATCATCTGTAATTCTTCCTCACTTACGGTGACGAAGCGATCGGACGCCATTTTGCAGAGTCGCTCGAGGTGATTATCGACAAATAGTCAGAATCTCTCGACCAATCAGCACGAGCGATTTCCAATAATCACCTGCATATTTATACTAAAGCCTAATTTCAACACGAAGCAGGTTATTTGACACATATATCATCATCATCAGCAGCAGCAGCGCTGTACAGTATGTGAGTTATAAAACAATACAAATCAGTAAGATGTTCCAGCGTCCCACCGACTCAGACTTCCACTTGGATTGGGTTGCGCATGTGCATTCTGTGCTACGCACTTCCTGGTTCCCGAGTTGTTTGCGACGAGTCTTTTTTCCGCGAGTGTTTGCATTAAATCACTAACAATTTTCCAGTATCCTCTTCATTTTTTTATTGTACTTTCGCCTTCCTTTTTGTACTTTCCACTTTCACGTTCCTTTTTCTGTTTTTTTCTCTCACTTTTTTTTCGGAAGAACGCCAAGACCAGAAGCTTTCTTTTCTTTCTCCTCCTGCGTAAAGACCACAAGCAGAGGCCATCCACATCGGATCTGCTTTAATATCAATAGATCTTCGATTAAGGTACGTGAATCCTTTCATCATGGCACACCTTCAGCCTGTTCAGTGTGCTGAGTGCAGGATGTTTAGTCATTCTTCCTCCATCGCTAGCGATAGCTTTATTAGCTTTATTTGTGATAAGTGCAGATTAGGTAGCTCTCTGACGGAGACGATTATAGTGCTAGAAGCACGTATCCAGGCTTTAGAGAAGGCCAGTGAGAATGAGAACAGTGTAGTTTCTGTAGGGGAAAGTCTGGATGCCCTAGGTGGAGTTAGTAATCCCCCAACTCCAGCATTAGAGCCCTTACAGCAGGGCGAATGGGTGACGACTCGGTGGAATAAGTGTAGAGCCAAAGCTACCGCTGAGGCTTGCCCACGGGAGCACCACTCCTCTCCACGTCACGTGTCAAACAGGTTTGCTCTCCTTAGTGATGCACCCACTGAGAAACCTGAAAGAGCTCTGGTTATAGGGGACTCTATCATACGGCACGTGAAATTACAACCCCGATTCCAAAAAAGTTGGGACAAAGTACAAATTGTAAATAAAAACGGAATGCAATGATGTGGAAGTTTCAAAATTCCATATTTTATTCAGAATAGAACATAGATGACATATCAAATGTTTAAACTGAGAAAATGTATCATTTAAAGAGAAAAATTAGGTGATTTTAAATTTCATGACAACAACACATCTCAAAAAAGTTGGGACAAGGCCATGTTTCCCACTGTGAGACATCCCCTTTTCTCTTTACAACAGTCTGTAAACGTCTGGGGACTGAGGAGACAAGTTGCTCAAGTTTAGGGATAGGAATGTTAACCCATTCTTGTCTAATGTAGGATTCTAGTTGCTCAACTGTCTTAGGTCTTTTTTGTCGTATCTTCCGTTTTATGATGCGCCAAATGTTTTCTATGGGTGAAAGATCTGGACTGCAGGCTGGCCAGTTCAGTACCCGGACCCTTCTTCTACGCAGCCATGATGCTGTAATTGATGCAGTATGTGGTTTGGCATTGTCATGTTGGAAAATGCAAGGTCTTCCCTGAAAGAGACGTCGTCTGGATGGGAGCATATGTTGCTCTAAAACCTGGATATACCTTTCAGCATTGATGGTGTCTTTCCAGACGTGTAAGCTGCCCATGCCACATGCACTAATGCAACCCCATACCATCAGAGATGCAGGCTTCTGAACTGAGCACTGATAACAACTCGGGTCGTCCTTCTCCTCTTTAGTCCGAATGACACGGCGTCCCTGATTTCCATAAAGAACTTCAAATTTTGATTCGTCTGACCACAGAACAGTTTTCCACTTTGCCACAGTCCATTTTAAATGAGCCTTGGCCCAGAGAAGACGTCTGCGCTTCCGGATCATGTTTAGATACATGATCCGGAAGGGATAGATTAGGGATAAAATTAGCTCATGTTTTAAGTCGTTCAAATTCTGTAAAGCTGCTTTGCGACAATGTTTATTGTTAAAAGCGCTGTACAAATAAACTTGATTTGATTTGATTTGATAGATACGGCTTCTTCTTTGAACTATAGAGTTTTAGCTGGCAACGGCGGATGGAACGGTGAATTGTGTTCATAGATAATGTTCTCTGGAAATATTCCTGAGCCCATTTTGTGATTTCCAATACAGAAGCATGCCTGTATGTGATGCAGTGCTGTCTAAGGGCCCGAAGATCACGGGCACCCAGTATGGTTTTCCGGCCTTGACCCTTACGCACAGAGATTCTTCCAGATTCTCTGAATCTTTTGATGATATTATGCACTGTAGATGATGATATGTTCAAACTCTTTGCAATTTTACACTGTCGAACTCCTTTCTGATATTGCTCCACTATTTGTCGGCGCAGAATTAGGGGGATCGGTGATCCTCTTCCCATCTTTACTTCTGAGAGCCGCTGCCACTCCAAGATGCTCTTTTTATACCCAGTCATGTTAATGACCTATTGCCAATTGACCTAATGAGTTGCAATTTGGTCCTCCAGCTGTTCCTTTTTTGTACCTTTAACTTTTCCAGCCTCTTATTGCCCCTGTCCCAACTTTTTTGAGATGTGTTGCTGTCATGAAATTTCAAATGAGCCAATATTTGGCATGAAATTTCAAAATGTCTCACTTTCGACATTTGATATGTTGTCTATGTTCTATTGTGAATATGATATCAGTTTTTGAGATTTGTAAATTATTGCATTCTGTTTTTATTTACAATTTGTACTTTGTCCCAACTTTTTTGGAATCGGGGTTGTAGCTCAGCCTTTAGGGGCACCAGCAGCTTTAGTCAGGTGTATACCAGGAGCCAGGGTGCCAGACACAGCAGGTAATCTTAGGGTCCTAGGCAAGCACAGGTTCTCAAAGATAGTTATCCATGCAGGAGCTAATGATATACGCCTTCATCAGTCTGAGGTTACTAAGAGTAACTTTGTAGAGGTGTTTAAATTAGCAAAGGCAATGTCCGATGCTGTAGTATGCTCTGGCCCCATCCCAATGCGGCATGGTGATGTAGCTTACAGCAGGTTATGGTCACTGAACTGCTGGTTGTCCAGGTGGTGCTCTGAAAACAGTGTGGGCTTTATAGATAATTGGGCTAATTTTGAGGGCACTGCTGGCCTGTTAGGGCGGGACGGTATCCATCCCACTCGGGAAGGTGCTGCTCTCATTTCCTGCAGCATAGGTCATAGTCTCAGAACAGGCCTAGTTAATTCCTGACAATCCAGAGCCAAGGCCAGGGAGCGGACGAACAGGCTAAACCGACTGTCTGCTAGCTGCACAGAGTCGTCACTCAGGGTCCACTACATCGAGACTGTGTCTGTTCCCCGAGCTCAACAAAAAGGTAGAAATACTCAGTTTGTTCCAGTAACCTAATCAATATAAAATTAGATCATACTGACTGTACAGCCGCTGCCAGCACTTTTGATCTAAAGGTGGGGCTATTAAATATTAGATCTCTTACATCTAAAGCGCTAATGGTTAATGAACTCATTACTGATCAGGAGTTTAATGTACTTTGTTTAACTGAAACATGGATTAAGCCAAATGAATATATAGCATTAAATGAAGCGAGTCCTCCTGGATACAGTTATATACACCAGCCTCGTCTAACTGGCAGAGGAGGAGGCGTCACGGTTATTTATAATGATTATTTAGGTGTAACACAAAAACCTGGTTATAAATTTAATACATTTGAAGTTCTTCTTAGTAATATAATGCATGTAGCCTCAAAAAATAGGTCTACCCAGTTAATTCCATTACTTATTATTTACAGGCCCCCGGGGCCATATTCGGAGTTTCTTTCTGAATTTGCAGATTTTCTCAGATCTGATTATTTCCTTAGACAAAGCTTTAGTTGTCGGACATTTTAATATTCACTTCGATAACCCAGAAGACCCTTTGAAAACAGCATTGGTATCCATTTTAGATTCAGTAGGGATTAATCAGAATGTCATAGGACCGACCCATAATGGTGGTCACACCCTCGATCTAATACTAACATTCAGGTTAAATGTACAACCCCGATTCCAAAAAAGTTGGGACAAAGTACAAATTGTAAATAAAAACGGACTGCAATAATTTACAAATCTCAAAAACTGATATTGTATTCACAATAGAACATAGACAACATATCAAATGTTGAAAGTGAGACATTTTGAAATTTCATGCCAAATATTGGCTCATTTGAAATTTCATGACAGCAACACATCTCAAAAAAGTTGGGACAGGGGCAATAAGAGGCTGGAAAAGTTAAAGGTACAAAAAAGGAACAGCTGGAGGACCAAATTGCAACTCATTAGGTCAATTGGCAATAGGTCATTAACATGACTGGGTATAAAAAGAGCATCTTGGAGTGGCAGAGGCTCTCAGAAGTAAAGATGGGAAGAGGATCACCAATCCCCCTAATTCTGCACCGACAAATAGTGGAGCAATATCAGAAAGGAGTTCGACAGTGTAAAATTGCAAAGAGTTTGAACATATCATCATCTACAGTGCATAATATCATCAAAAGATTCAGAGAATCTGGAAGAATCTCTGTGCGTAAGGGTCAAGGCCGGAAAACCATACTGAGTGCCCGTGATCTTCGGGCCCTTAGATGGCACTGCATCACATACAGGCATGCTTCTGTATTGGAAATCACAAAATGGGCTCAGGAATATTTCCAGAGAACATTATCTGTGAACACAATTCACCGTGCCGTCCGCCGTTGCCAGCTAAAACTCTATAGTTCAAAGAAGAAGCCGTATCTAAACATGATCCAGAAGCGCAGATGTCTTCTCTGGGCCGAGGCTCATTTAAAATGGACTGTGGCAAAGTGGAAAACTGTTCTGTGGTCAGACAAATCAAAATTTGAAGTTCTTTATGGAAATCAGGGACGCCATGTCATTCGGACTAAAGAGGAGAAGGACGACCCAAGTTGTTATCAGCGCTCAGTTCAGAAGCCTGCATCTCTGATGGTATGGGGTTGCATTAGTGCGTGTGGCATGGGCAGCTTACACATCTGGAAAGACACCATCAATGCTGAAAGGTATATCCAGGTTCTAGAGCAACATATGCTCCCATCCAGACGATGTCTCTTTCAGGGAAGACCTTGCATTTTCCAACATGACAATGCCAAACCACATACTGCATCAATTACAGCATCATGGCTGCGTAGAAGAAGGGTCCGGGTACTGAACTGGCCAGCCTGCAGTCCAGATCTTTCACCCATAGAAAACATTTGGCGCATCATAAAACGGAAGATACGACAAAAAAGACCTAAGACAGTTGAGCAACTAGAATCCTACATTAGACAAGAATGGGTTAACATTCCTATCCCTAAACTTGAGCAACTTGTCTCCTCAGTCCCCAGACGTTTACAGACTGTTGTAAAGAGAAAAGGGGATGTCTCACAGTGGGAAACATGGCCTTGTCCCAACTTTTTTGAGATGTGTTGTTGTCATGAAATTTAAAATCACCTAATTTTTCTCTTTAAATGGTACATTTTCTGAGTTTAAACATTTGACATGTCATCTATGTTCTATTCTGAATAAAATATGGAATTTTGAAACTTCCACATTATTGCATTCTGTTTTTATTTACAATTTGTACTTTGTCCCAACTTTTTTGGAATCGGGGTTGTAGAAAATATAGTCACACTTCCACAGTCTGAAGTTATCTCAGATCATTATCTCATCTCATTCAAAATATGTCTGAGTAATAATATATGCACCACCACGCTACTGTATTAAATGTACATTCATGTCAACTACTGCACAGAGCTTTATAAATGATCTCCCAGAGTTAACAACTTTGATTGGGTCACTGTCAGCCCCTGCAGAAATTGATCAGGCAACTGAATGCTTAGAGTCAACATTCCACCATACCTTAGATAATGTAGCTCCTCTTACAGTTTTTTCAATTGCTTACACACAAAACCTTTATATATTACACTATTTCTAAACTCTGTCACTCAAACTTCACAACTCCACCTCAAATCAGCAAAACCATAAACTAATTCTCAGCCTTGACACAGTTTTCAATTAAACTATTCACTTTCTGCAGATCAGTACACACAATTCTCTACCTAACACACAAAAATCTAACAGGAAGTAACTTGATTTCCTATTTCACACACAACCAGTCAAAATGCCACACTTATTCATCAGCGCCTCAGACTATGTCCTCATAGGTGCAAACAGTAATTGCTTTAATGAACACCAACCAATCACTGCCTGTCATAGGCCTATAAACAGGGTAAAGGTCAAGTTATCAGTCTTGAACAATGGATAACAACAATGCAGAGAGAGCCAGGGGAGTCAGAGGAAGGCACAGAGGACGACAAGGAGTTCGGGTTCGTGGAGGACGCTTTGGAAGGGGAGCAGGAAGAGGAAGAGGATGAGGATAAGTTGAAGGAGGAAGGGATGAAGAACCAAGAAGAATAGTCTCTGATGAGATTAGGGCTACTCTGATTGATCACGTGATCAATCATGGGTTGACCATGAGAGAAGCTGGACTCAGAGTCCAGCCCAACTTGAGTCGATTTACAGTGGCGGCCATAATTCGAACTTTTCGAAATGAGAACAGGTATGCAACAATCAACAGTAATGTACATGTAATAGCCATTCCTGCATAGCTGTAAAATACATGTATACTATTGTAGCTCCAAGCATCCATTTTACTGCACTACACTGTATGAATGGTCACAGGGCAGTGCAACCTTGATTTTATACAGCACTCTTACAGTACTACTGTATTTCTGAATTTTCTAGAGTGGAAAGACAACAGCATCATGGAGGACGAGGTCGTATATTTTCACAAGAGCAGGAGACCGCAATTGTGAATATGGTTTTGGCAAATAATGCCATTAGAATCTGTGAGATTCAAAATCATATTTTGGAAGACATCACCATATTCAACAATATTGATACTGTTAGTCTATCTACGATACATCGGGTCCTCCAGAGGAATCAGTTACGGATGAAGCAGCTGTACAGGGTCCCATTTGAAAGGAACCTGTGGCGTGACTATGTGGAGGTATGTACATAGCACTGCCAGTACATCAGACTTTCACCTGCTGAGACAGACTATTGTATTGTGCGTATCCTAATCTATTCTTTTGTCCAATACAGAGAATTTTGGAGATGGATGCCCACCCCATCCTCCATGAATACATTTGTGGATGAGGTGGGATTCAACCTCACAAAGTCAAGACGGAGGGGGAGAAACATCATTGGACAGAGGGCAATTGTCAATGTCCCAGGCCAACGTGGAGGAAATGTCACCATGTGTGCCGCCATAACGCAGAATGGTGTCCTGCCCCACCATGCAACACTTGGCCCCTATAACACTGGTCATATCCTAACATTTCTGGACAATATTCATGATATTCTTGCTCCAAAAGAAGAGAATCCAGAACAGGCAAGATTTGTGGTTATATGGGATAATGTCAGTTTTCATCGCTCCCAGCTGGTCCAAAATTGGTTTGTCAACCATCCCCATTTTTCTGTTGTCAACCTGCCTCCATATTCACCATTTCTTAACCCGATCGAAGAATTCTTCTCAACATGGCGTTGGAAAGTGTATGATCATCGTCCCTATGCCCGCCTTACACTTCTCCAGGCAATGGAGGAAGCATGTGGTGACATTGATGCTGCTTCTATCCAAGGTTGGATACGCCACACAAGACGATTCTTTCCTCGATGTTTGGCAAGAGAAAATATAGCATGCGATGTTGATGAAATATTGTGGCCAGACGCAGCCCAGAGGAGAGATTGATCCTAAATACACACCCAACTTGCTCTCCCCATCAACACACACACACACACACACACACACACACACACACACACACACACACACACACTTTCATAAATGTCTATTTTTTGGTTGCTGTATCACCATATGTGGTGGTTGGTGCACTTTGCTTTCTTTTTTTCCTTATATGCTGTACAATACTGCATTCACAACAGCAACTGATTTATTCAGAAAATTAAATATTTTTGGTTCCAATATTGCTTGTGTTGACTTCTATTTGCATAATACTGTATTTTCATTCTTGTATGGCAATATATAACAAAAACAAAAGAGCTTTAGATTTAGAGCAACAGTGTGTAAATGATATACACATGTATGTGATACTGTGGGAAGTGTGTTTATGATGTGAGACAAATGCTTGCTTTTGAGGTGTGTTTAGAATATTCTGAATACTGCATTTCATTTCGCAGGAGATGGGGTGCTTTTTGCATTTTGTGTGAGCAATAGTTGGATTTGTGTGTAAAGTTTTGAGAAAAAGACACAGAGCTTTGAAAATGTGTGTAAGCAGTTGAAAATAACTGTAAAAGGAAAATGGTCAGAGACAAAAAATTAGCACCCTGGTATAATGATGACACTCACACTTTAAAACAGACCACTCGAAAATTGGAACGTAAATGGCGTCAAACAAAATTGGTAGCGTTCAAATTAGCGTGGAAGGAGAGCTTCCTGAAGTATAGAAAAGCTCTTAATGCTGCGAGATCAACATATCTCTCCTCCCTAATAGAAGATAACAAAAATAATCCTAGATTCCTATTTAATACTATCGCAAAATTAACCAGGAATAAGTCCACTATAGACACATGCACACCTGCAGTATGGAGTAGTTACGACTTCATGAATTTTTTTTAATGACAAAATTGAGAATATTTGACAAAAAATTCAAACTACTAATTTAAGGTCAGACAATGAAAGTGACCCTGTAGTTAACAATATAACTGTATCAGATCAGCAATTAGAATGTTTTACTGCCCTTAGAGAAACTGAATTACTTTCATTAATCTCGGCATCAAAAGCCTCAACTTGTGTACTAGGTCCCTTACCTACACGTCTATTCAAACAGATAATACCTGAAGTAATTGAACCGCTTCTAAAAATAATAAATTCTTCTCTCACGATTGGCTATGTACCCAAATCCTTTAAACTAGCAGTTATCAAACCCCTGATTAAAAAACCTGACCTTGATCCCTGTCAGCTGTCCAATTATCGGCCAATATCAAACCTCCCCTTTATCTCCAAGATCCTTGAAAAAGCTGTGGCACAGCAGTTATGCTCATATTTACATAGGAATAACATCCATGAAATGTATCAGTCAGGATTTAGACCTCATCATAGCACAGAGACAGCTCTGGTTAAAGTAGTAAACGACCTACTGTTGGCGTCTGATCAGGGCTGTGTCTCGCTGCTTGTGTTGCTTGACCTTAGTGCAGCATTTGACACCACTGATCATTCCATTCTTCTGGATAGACTAGAAAATGTTGTGGGAGTTAAGGGAACGGCCCTCTCCTGGCTCAGCTCTTATTTAACTGATCGCTATCAGTATGTTGATGTAAATGGTGATTGTGGTAGCGGGTGCGTGGCCAAGTGTCAGTCTGTGAATAGAGGGTGGAGTCAGGGAAGGTAAGTGGTGGAATCACTGCACCTGATGGGAATTAACCTGTGCTTGTGTGTCTTCCCCAGTGACCGCACCCTTTAAAAGGAGAGAGAGAGAGAGAGAGAGAGAGAGAGCAGAGAAAGGGAGCTCTCTCCCCCAACCAGGAGACTTATGTGTGTGTGTGCGTGCGCGCGCACGTGTGTGGCTGGGAGAGTGTGAAAGGCAAAGCTGAAAATAAGAGTTTTGAGAACTCAGTTCTGGCCTGCCGTGCTTCTGTGCTCCACCCACCTGGTCAGATACAACAGTGGTGCCAAAACCCAGGACGGAGTGCAGAAGGGAACAGCCACATTGAGTCCTCCCCCTACAAGGACCTGGTCCATGCCCTCGCCATGGCCCAACAGAGCCAGCACCAGGCACTGATCGCACTCCGAAAGGAGCAGGAACAACAGTTCGAAGCCGTGGTGCTGGCGCAACAGGAAGATCGCCAGGCGTTCCGGCACCTGCTCATGTTGGCGGGGTCCACGATCACCACCGCCGCGGACCCTCCCCACCTCACCCTAATGAAGATGGGTCCGCATGACGATCCTAAAGCCTTCCTTGCTCTTTTTGAGCAGGCAGCAGAGGCATGGGGTTGGCCAGTGGAACAGCGCATGGCGCGCATCCTCCCCCTACTAACGGGCGAGGCGCAGCTGGCAGCGCTACAGCTCCCCGCCAACAGCTGGCTGATCTACGCAGACCTCCGCAGGGCCGTCCTCCAACACGTGGGTCACACCCCGGAACAGCAACGGCAGCGCGTCTGCACACTGCAACTGGAGGAGGTTGGCCGGCTGGCCGTTCGCGTTTCACCAGCAACTCCGGGACGCCTGCCAGTGGTGGCTAAGGGCCAACAACCATGACGCCAAGGGAATCAATCAATCATCGATCTAGTGGCTGGAACAATTCATCACCCAACTTCCGGAAGGAACAGCGGAGTGGGTCCAGTGCCATCACCCGGCATCGCTGGATCAGGCCATTGAGCTGGCGGAGGACCATATGGTGGCCGTTCCGACGGCAGGACAGCGTGTCTCCCCTTCTCCCCTCTCTTCTCTCTCTCCCCCTGTTCCTTGTCCTCGCCGCATTCCCCCACTGCGGAGGCAGGGGCCAGCTCCACCCTGTTTCCTACTTCCTTGTCTGTGTCTCCCCCCCCCAGGTGAGTGATCTCTGGAACACCGGTGCAGGGAGAGAGCCTGGGCCAGTATGCTGGCGCTGCGGGGAATCAGGGCATCTCCAGCATCAGTGCTCGGTGATGGAGGTGGGCGTGGTGGTCCAGATCCCCGACATGCCAGGGACCTCCCTCAATCAGGCCGGAGCATATCTCATACTGGTGAGTATCCAAGGGGATATGTATCAGGCTTTGGTGGACTCTGGCTGTAATCAGACCTCAAGCCACCAAAGCCTGGTGCAAGATGAGGCATTGGGAAGAGCACAATTGGTGAAGGTGTTGTGTGTGCGCACATGGGGATGTTCACAACTACCCTTTAGTGTCAGTCCACATTCTATTTCGAGGGAAAAAATTTAGAGTAAAGGCGGCGGTTAATCCTTGCCTTACCCACTCGATAATTCTGGGGACTGATTGACCGGGATTTCAGGAATTAATGACGCATTTAGTGAAGAGTGGGGCCAGCCATAGTTCAGCGGGGGGAGGTCCTGGAGTGGTATTGGTGGGAGCAGCTGTCACAGAGCTGTCTACGTCATCACCGTGTCAGAGTGAGGAGCAGCATGCTCCTCCTCCCTCTCTCGAGGATTCCCTAGCAGATTTCCCATTAGAGCAGTCGTGAGACAGGACTCTGCGGCATGCGTTTGACCAAGTGAGAGTAATCGATGGTCAAACTCTCCAGCCAAACGCCACCCCGTCCTTCCCCTATTTTTCCATTATTAAGGATAGGTTATACCGAGTGACGCAGGACACTCAGACTAAGGAACAAATAACAGCTTTTAATCCCAAAGAGCCACCAGGAATTTATATTCCAGGCAGCTCACTTTAATCCCATGGCCAGACACTTGGGGCAGGATAAGACACTAGCCCAAATAATGGCCCGGTTCTATTGGCCAGGGATTCGCGTTGATGTCCGTAGGTGGTGTACGGCGTGCCGCGAATGCCAGTTAGTAAATCCTGAGGCCATTCCAATAGCGCCTTTGTGCCCTCTGCCATTAATCGAGACCCCGTTCGAAAGAATTGGGATGGATCTCGTCGGGCCATTAGATTGGTCAACACAAGGATATCGCTTTATTTTAGTTCTGGTGGACTATGCAACACGATATCCGGAAGCAGTGCCTCTTCGCAATATCTCAGCACACAGTATTGCAGAAGCACTCTTCCGCATCATCTCCCAAGTCGGAATCCCCAAAGAGATTCTGACTGATCAAGGCACTATGTTTATGTCACGCACACTGTGCAAACTGTATGGGCTACTGGGAATTAAGCCTATCCACACCAGCGTTTATCACCCACAAACGGATGGCTTAGTCGAACAGTTTAATCACACCCTCAAAAACATAATCAGAAAATTTGTAAGCGAAGACACATGCAACTGGGATAAATGGCTCGAGCCCCCATTATTCGCAGTGCGAGAGGTCCCGCAAGCCTCCATGGGGTTCTCCCTGTTCGAATTATTATACGGGTGTAAGCCACATGGCATTCTGGATGTGCTACGGGAAAATTGGGAGGAGGGACCTTCGACCAGTAAAAACAAAATTCAATACGTTATCGACCTGCATGCCAAACTCCACACACTCGCGCACCTAACCCAGGAGAATTTGCGGCAGGCCCAAGAACGTCAAGTCTGCCTGTACGACAGGGGCACACACCTTAGGGAATTCACACCGGGAGATAAAGTACTCGTGTTGTTGCCCACATCGAGCTCCAAATTGATCACCAGGTGGCAAGGACCCTTTGAGGTCACACAGTGAGTCGGGGATGTCGACTATAAAGTGAGGCAAACGGACAGGGGTGGGGCATTACAGATTTACCACCTCAATCTACTAAAACTTTGGAATGAGGAGGTCCCCATTGCGTTGGTGTCGGAGGTTCCAGAGAAAGTGGAGCTGGGGCCAGAGGTTCAAAAAAGAAAATTGACATCACTCACCACTCTGGTCCCCTGTGATGACCACCTCTCCCTGACCCAGCTCACGGAGGTTGCCCAGTTGCAAACAGAATTTTCTGATATGTTCTCGCCCCTGACCAGCCGCACCCACCTCATAGAACATCACATTGAGATGCCCCCAGGGGTAGTAGTGCGCAGCCACCCTTACAGACTGCCAAACACAAAAAAGGTGGTTTGGGAAGAACTCAAGGCCATGCTCGAAATGGGTATCGTTGAGGAGCCCCACAGTGATTGGAGCAGCCCAGTGGTCTTGGTTCCCAAGGCCGATGGGTCGGTCTGGTTCTGTGTGGACTATAGAAAAGTCAACGTGGTGTCTAAATTTGATGCGTACCCAATGCCTCGTATTGACGAGTTGCTCGATTGACTAGGCATGGCTCGTTTTTATTCGACACTGGATTTGACAAAGGGATATTGGCAGATCCCCTTGACTCCGCTATCCCGAGAGAAAACGGCCTTTTCCACACCATTTGGCTTACACCAGTTTATCACACTTCCTTTTGGGCTGTTTGGGGCGCCCACTACATTCCAGCGGCTTAGGGATAGGGTCCTCTGCCCCCACTCCACCTACGCAGCTGCCTACTTGGATGATATTATTTACAGTAATGACTAGCCGTGGCACTTAGAACACCTAAGGGCTGTTCTTAGGTCACTGAGGTGAGTGGGTCTCACAGCCAACCCGAAGAAGTGTGCAATTGGGTGGGTGGAAGTACGGTATCTGGGTTTCCACTTGGGCAATGGGCAGGTGTGTCCCCAAATTAATAAGACAGCAGCAATTGCGGCCTGCCTGAGGCCCAAGACCAAAAAGGGGGTGAGACAGTTCCTGGAGCTGGCTGGCTACTATCATAGGTTTATACCTAATTATTCAGACATCACCAGCCCGCTGACTGATCTCACTAAAAAGGGAGCACCAGATCTGGTCCAGTGGACGGAGCAATGCCAGCAGGCTTTCTTAGAGGTAAAGGCTGCACTGTGTGGGGGCCACTGTTACACTCCCCTGACTTTTCTCTCCCCTTTATTTTGCAGACGGACACGTCGGACTGGGGGCTGTTCTGTCCCAGGAGGTGGAGGGGGAGGAACATCCCGTGCTGTACCATCAGCCGAAAACTGTCAGTGCGTGAGGGCAGGTACAGCACAATTGAAAAGGAATGCCTCATCATCAAGTGGGCGGTCCTTGCCCTCCGCTACTACCTCCTGGGGTGCCCTTTCACCCTCTGTTCGGACCACATGCCCCTGCAGTGGCTCCACCGCATGAAGGATGCCAATGTGCGGCTCATCCATTGGTATCTGGCACTCCAGCCGTTTAAGTTTGAGGTGGTCCACAGGCCGGGGGCACAGATGGTCGTGGCAGATTTTCTCTCCCGTCAAGGGGGAGTTGGCTACAGGCCGGATGGCTCCCCGGCCTGAGTCGGGTGGTGGAGGTATGTGGCAGTGGGGGCGTGGCCAAGCGTCGGTCTGTGAATGGAGGGCGGAGTCAGGGAAGGTAAGTGGTGGAATCGCTGCACCTGATGGGAATTAACCTGTGTTTGTGTGTCTTCCCCAGTGACCGCACCCTTTAAAAGGAGAGAGAGAGCAGAGAAAGGGAGCTCTCTCCCCAACCAGAAGACTTGTGTGTGTGTGTGTGTGTGTGTGTGTGTGTGTGTGTGTGTGTGTGTGTGTGCGCGCGTGTGTGGCTGGGAGAGTGTGAAAGGCAAAGCTGAAAATAAGAGAGTTTTGAGAACTCAGTTCTGGCCTGCCATGCTTCTGTGCTCCACCCACCTGGTCAGATACAGTGATATTTCTAGACATACTGAAGTAAAGTTTGGTGTTCCACAAGGGTTAGGGTTAGGGTCTTGGGTCCACTGCTTTTTTTCTTTATACATGTTCCCTTAGTTTCCACTGTTATGCTGATGACACACAGTTGTATGTTTCTGCAAAACCTGATGAGAGACACCAGCTTAATAGAATTGAGGAATGTGTGAAGGACATTAGACACTGGATGCTTATTAACTTCCTTCTGCTTAACTCTGACAAGACTGAAGTACTTGTACTCAGACCACATGCAGCTAGAAGTGAGTTTTCTGATTCCACAGTAACTCTGGATGGCCTTTCTGTTTCTTCACGTGCAGCAGTAAAAGACCTCGGAGTGATTATTGACCCCAGTCTTTCATTCAAAACTCACATTGATAACATTACCCAGATAGCTTTCTTTCATCTCAGAAATATTGCTAAGATAAGAAATTTAATGTCACTACATAATGGGGAAAAACTAGTTCATGCTTTCGTTCCCTCCAGGTTGGATTATTGTAATGCCTTACTGTCTGGATGTTCCAATAAGTGCATAAACAAGCTCCAGTTAGTTCAAAATGCAGCAGCAAGAGTCCTTACTAGAATTAGAAAATATGACCCCATCACCCCTGTCTTATCCACACTGCATTGGCTCCCAATCAAATTTCGTATTGATTATAAAATACTACTATTGACCTTTAAAGTGCTGAATGGTCTTGCACCACAGTACCTGAGTGAACTTCTGGTCCTCTATGACCTGCCATGCCTACCTAGATCAAAAGGTGCAGGCTATCTGCTGGTACCTCGGATAGTGAAGGCTACATCAGGGGGCGGAGCCTTTTCTTACAAAGCCCCACAGTTATGGAACAGCCTTCCAAGTAATGTTCGGGAATCAGACACAGTCTCAGTGTTTAAGTCTCGGCTGAAAACATATCTGTTTCAGGGCTCGAAATTCGAGGTGGTCTGGTCGCCCGAGGCGATTTAATTTGTCATTTGGTGAGTAATTCCTGTCACTAGCCAGCCCGGCTGGCTAGTTGAAAATAAATAAAAGATATATGAAGCGAAGATTCAGACACACCGTCAACTAAAGTCGCCACATATTAAGCGTGTGCCGTGTTAATCGATGTGTTTATCGGCAGAACGGTCAGGCTGTCGGTTTTTTCACTACTGCGCATGCATATAACAGACATCCCAAGTCTCCTGGAAGTTCCGAGAGTCTCCCGCATATTGATAGTGGCTCCCTGATGCCCGCAAATTGGAGAATATCTCCCGGAATCTAGAGCAAGCAAGCAAGAGCGTGCACGCGAAACATTAATGTCTGCATCGTGCATATGACGGAGTGCGTGAGGGAGTCTGTGTGTGTGCCTGTTCATGAAGCGCATGCTAGACAAAGAGCATCCTGATTGGTTTACAGACATCCCAACCTGCAGACCCCCCGCTGATGGGGAAAAAAAGTCCAATATATTATTTGTTGATATTATATTATGGTGCTCTGTGTTGTTCTCATTTATGTATTTAACAACAGTATCAAAATACTCGGATCTTGAAATAAATGCACATTAGTCATGACCAATGGTAACTACTCTCTTTTGTGTTATTTTTGACAGAAGTAAAATTCATACATGAACAAATTTTGGCTAGTTGATTTTCTGTTTGGCGAGTTACTTTGGAAGGTAACTAGTCCGGCTGGCTGGTGAAAATAATATACGAATTTTGAGCCCTGTGTTTAGTCAAGCCTTGTGTTAATGGTGTTTATGAGGTAAAGGTGTAGATCTGGAGGGTCCTCAGACAGAGTGTTTTGGTAAACTGGGATGTATGGATGTTGTCAGTCCCCACTCACTTGCTCACTCGAGTTTGTTGACAGTGTAGTGGCTGCTGCTTTATGTCCCAGGGCTCCCTCATGCCTGTGTTACCTTCTGGCTCTCTCCTTTTAGTTACTGTTAGGGTTCACCCAGTCGGAAATGGTCAACTTACTTCTCGGGACCCCCGCCCTCGTGCCACCCAGACGTCTGGGGGGTTAGTCGCAAAAAAAGACAGGAACCCCATGTAGTTCACATCTTTATTCACAAGTTCCCCCCATGGTGGCACGAAGGAATCAGTCCCGAGATTAATTAGGGTAATTATTATGGGTTTAACATAAAAAGCGTGCTCTTCCCGTGACAGCTCCTTCACTTCACAAGGATCACCTTCCCGTAAACAAATTACGAGGATAGCCTTCCCGTGCTTTTACACGAGGTTTAACCAATCTTCCCGTGGCTCTTCCACGAGGTTCACCAAAAAACATCCCGTAAACAAAAGTCTACGAGGATCCCCAAAATAAAAACATCCCATAAACAAAAGTCTACGAGGATCCCCAAAATAAAAAAAACATCCTGTGCCTCTACACGAGGTTTACCAATAAAAACATCATCCCTACACAAGGATTACCAATAAGATAATAAACAACTGGTTTTTTTTCTGATACTTCCAACCAGGCGGAAGTCCAACCAATCAAACTAATCAATTAAAAGAGACCCCTTACCTGATTGGAAGTATCCCACTTCTGACACCAAATTGTTAGGGTTCACCCAGTCGGAAATGGTCAACTTACTTCTCGGGACCCCTGCCCTCGTGCCACCCAGATGTCTGGGGGGTTAGTCGCAAAAAAAGACAGGAACCCCATGTAGTTCACATCTTTATTCGCAAGTTCCCCCATTAGACAAGAATACAGAGGGTTATTATATACGAGTGTTATCTGTGTGTAAATGACATCACTGTTTGATATCTATGTGTGTGTGTGCATGAATGTGTGTATGTGTGTGTCTATGGGGGTGTGTGAGTGAGTGACATCATTTTGATATCTGTGTCTATTTGTGTGTGTGTGTGTGTGTGTGTGTGTGTGTGTCACATCTTAATTACATCACTGTTCTGATGGAATGTTCAGATGTATGTGTGTGTGTTTGACTTGCGTGCAAGTGAGCAGCTTGATCTTGGGGCAGGTCAAATAATCTCCATCAGTGTGTGTGTAAATCATAACATAATGACATTTCTGATGATATGACATGATAGCAAGGTACAAGCAGATTTTAAAGGTCATTGCTTATGCACACCCCTTCAGGTCACATATAACATAGGGCAATATGTACTTAAGATGGTGATGGAATTTTTAAACACATATGTTATAAGAAAGTAAACAAAAAATAAGAACAAACCTAAACAAAGACAGTCATATGAAACATAAACAAAGAAGTGCTACATCAGGAAGGTCAAACAGGATTCAGGATTAAACTCAAAGTCTTAACATTAGAATCATAAAGTCTTAACAATCCTAAATTATATTCTGTAATTATAAAACTAACTTAAAACTATAAAACTAACTTAAATCATTGAATGCATCTTAGATCTAACAATTAAATCTAAATCACGTTGGATATGCAGCTGTGGGTGTGTCTGACATCATTGCAGACCTTGGCGCTGTTCAGACACATCTCTGATCAAATCAAAATAAGCAAAATGTTCCCAAACAATGTCCAGCCGAGACATAAGGTCATTTTAACTGAACATAAATTAATCCTTAATTTTGTCACAAATAAATTACTGCCTTCTTGGTCAAGAATTACAATTATTTATAAACCTACATAATAATAAAACCTAACAATCCCCCCCTTTGATAATAGTATCACTATTATCAAATCCTAGGATCATATATGATCATTATCACCTCATGATCATGTGATTACATCGAGAATTCATCTTGAGTTAATCTTTGCCCTTCTTGACGTATATTGGTGCTCAGAGTGCAAGCAAGAGTTCCTGCTTGCACTCAGTGCAATATGTATACTGTTCCTACTTATTCAGGTGACATTGGGCATACCTAACAACCTGTGTTTTCTCTCTTCTCCTCCCCCCAAATCTGTCCTTCTGAGTTACATGTCGGTCCTGGGATCGAGATGCTGAACCTCTTCTGCTCCTCAGACCTGCTTGATCCATCCTGGTGCCCTGTGTCTGGTCGGAGTCTCATCGCATCGCTCCTGTGGAGGACGGCCCCATGAGGACAGCTGAAAGTCACACCTGGAAGACGCTCTGGACTCTTATAGTAATGCTTTTATGGCTGAGGACTACAGTTGACTTGCTAACTTTAGGACTGCAGTTGTCATGAACAGTTTTGCACTCAAGTTTCCATCAATGAAGAGTTTATAACATCAACGAAACTGACTTCATGTTAAAACTGTTAATGTTATAGTCATGTTGTCTGTTGTTGCCCAAATGAGGATGGGTTCCCTTTTGAATCTGGTTCCTCTCGAGGTTTCTTCCTCATGTCATCTGAGGGAGATTTTCCTTGCCACCATCGCCACAGGCTTCATCATTGGGGATAGATTAGGGATAAAATTAGCTTGTGTTTTAAGTCATTCAAATTCTGTAAAGCTGCTTTGTGACAATGTTTATTGTTAAAAGCGCGATACAAATAAACTTGACTTCCATTCTTCCATCACGTGTTATTTTAATTCAGCATTACACGAAAGCTTTGTAGTGTTTCTCCAGGTCACATGACCTGCTGTTACCTCACTTCCCCTACTAATGTAATAATAAAGAAGAAGAAGAAACCTTTATTCATCACATGCACACTTCAAGCACAGTGAAATTCATCCTCTGCATTTAACTCATCTGAAGCAGTGAACACACACACACACACACACACACACACTCAGAGCAGTGGGCAGCCACACCAGAGCCACCCCACGTCAACCTAACTGCATGTCTTTGGATTGTGGGGGAAACCGGAGCATCCGGAGGAAACCCACGCAGACACAGGGAGAACATGCAAACGGGGAAACATGCAAACTCCACACAGAAAGGCCCTCGCCGGCCACTGGGCTCGAACCCAGAACCTTCTTGCTGTGAGGCGACCGTGCTAACCACTACACCACCGCGCCGCCCACTTGCATGCTGCATTTTCCCGAAACCAGCTTTGTGTTGTTTGAGTAAAGTTCCTACAGAGCCTGTGTTTGTGGTGAGTAAAGTGTCAGTGTGTGCAGCAAAGCCAGTGGGACTGTTCCACATTACGAGAACCTGCTGTGTTCTCCCCGGGTGTTAAACACCACCGTGACAACATGTAATTTTCCTCAATACAGCGCCTCGTCTCACACGCAGCTTCACAGCCAACTCAGAAATATTCTCTCTAAGAAGGAGATTAGAGCTCGTTTAAGACTCGTTCATTCCCTCATTTTTCTCTCATCCTTTCAGTCCCATGGCTTTTACATGTTCATGTGATGGTTTCACAAATGGAGAACCATCCTTCCTTCTCTCTCTCAGACACTTCAGTGGTTCTCTGTGTTCAAACCATCAGGATATAAATCTTTAATTTCTGTAGAAAGGAACTCCATTAGAACATCTTTGAAGAACATGCCTTAATCCATTTTGCTCGCAGGGTCACATCTCTGTCCTGTTGAACATCTAGAACAGTGGTTCTCAACCGGGGGGGCGCGCCCCCCTGGTGGGGCGCGGAGGTACTCCAGGGGGGTCGCGAGTAGGCTTCATGTATGGAGGAAAAAAAAAATCTGGGGCTAACAGGCTATAGTAGCTAAGCAGATGCAACACATTTACCCATGTCAAAATGCAGGACATTGGACTATTACATACAAATCAATACTATTATAAAATCTATCATCAATCTATCATAAAATCTTGTATGTAGGTTATTTTAAGCCCGTGACGCGAACATGACGCAACGTCACGTGAGTGAGTCTGCATACCGTGGCCACCGTGTGAGTGCTTGCCACACACACACACTAGTCTGGTTTCTTGCCGAGTTAACTCGTGCCGACTCTCACTAGTCTACTATCATCAATCCATCGATACAGCGCAAAACCCAAACAGTCTTTTTAAAGACTACTACCCCACACTGTATTTTTGCTTTCCCCATTTCAGCTCTACCCAAATAATTTGTTGTTTTTGTTGTTTTCTTACTGCTAGTCTACTATGGATAATGCTACTACTGCTGCTACTACTACTACTACTACTACTAATGATAATAATAATAATAATCTAGCCCAGGGCTATCTATCTATCTATCTATCTATCTATCTATCGGTCGATATAAGGTGCTGTAGGTCGGGTGGCGTCACTGCGGGTGAGTGTGTTTGGGGGGGGATGGGGGCGGGGCGAGAAGAGGGGCCCCCAACTGCAATGAACCAGCTTTGGTGGGGCCCAGGTTGCAAAAGGTTGAGAACCCCTGATCTAGAACATTCCACTGCATTTAATTATTCATGATAGTGAAGTGTGACATCATGGTTCATATCCACGCTGACATGAGGGACGGTGAATTTTCTGAAACCTAACAGTTGACAGCGTGTAGCGTGCAGATGCGAGGGATTTTATACTTCACTTGTTCACCTGAGTGTAAAACAAACACAGCAGGAATCATCTCATCTCTCATCATCTCTAGCCGCTTTATCCTGTTCTACAGGGTCTCAGGCGAGCTGGATCCTATCCCAGCTGACTACGGGCGAAAGGCGGGGTTCACCCTGGACAAGTCGCCAGGTCATCACAGGGCTGACACATAGACACAGACAACCATTCACACTCACATTCACACCTACGCTCAATTTAGAGTCACCAGTTAACCTAACCTGCATGTCTTTGGACTGTGGGGGAAACCGGAGCACCCGGAGGAAACCCACGCGGACACGGGGAGAACATGCAAACTCCGCACAGAAAGGCCCTCGCCGGCCCCGGGGCTCGAACCCGGACCTTCTTGCTGTGAGGCGACAGCGATAACCACTACACCACCGTGCCGCCCCAGCAGGAATCAGCACTTCCTAAATCAGAAACAGAACGTGATCGATGTGGTGTTTCAGTGAAACACTGATTATTTTCCTACAACAGCATGTCCCCAAGTGTGTTATTCTCATATGCCAGCAATTTACCAGGGATTAAGTTTTATTTGTTAAAAAACAAAATGTTATACTTTCTAACCTTTTTAGATACATAAAGAAAGAGGACACAGCGTGTGATGATGACGAGGTTCTTTGGCCTGACCTCTTCTGACCACAGGATGAAGATTTTTTTTTTTCTGGAATATACAGGGGCAGTATGGTGGTGCAGTGGTTATCACTGTCTCCTCACAGCAAGAAGGTTCTGGGTTTGAAACTCACAGTGAACTGGGGTCTTTCTGTGTATAGTTTGTACGTTCTCCTTGTGCCTGTGTGGATTTCCTCAGGGTGCTCTGGTTTCCTCCCACAGTTCAAACACATGGGGATTCAGTCAACTGGTTCCTCTAAATCCCTCAGAGGTGCGAGTGTGTGATGGATATTCATCTCTGTGTAGCCCTGTGGTAGAGTGGCAACCCGCCCAGGGTGTAACCCCACCCCTCACCTGAACTCAGCTGGGATTTTTTGTGTCTAAAAACCAATTAAAAAATAAATACAAAGTGATAGCAGAAGAAATCATTTATCGATGGTCTGCAAACCAGACAGTAAATGAGTCGGTCTTGAGAACAGCTGATGTACTGAGGGCTCTGATCCCATTTTATACCCAAGCCCTTCCCTGGTGTCCTACTCCAGTCTGAGGAGAATGCTCATCTCAGTCCCACTGTTCATGTGTCTGACTCCCTGTTCATGATTGTTGAGAAGTTTCTTTGCACCCATTAAATCCACAACTTCTGGCTCGGTTTCAAATATGAACTCATTCCCTGAGGAGTTTTTGTAAATTTTAGCTCATTGTTTCTTGTTTTCTTTTAATGTATAGATCTTTTCTCATCATCCTCGAGAATACCATCCTGATATTAGGTTAGGTTAATATGGGACGGCCTTGGGCTGAGGTCCCCCTGAGCGAAGCACCGAACTCCCACCTGCTCCCCGGGTGCTGTTAGCATGGCTGCCCACTGCTCTGGGTGTGTGTGTGCGCTCATTGCTCACATGCGTGTGCGCATGTGTGTGTTCACTGCTTCAGATGGGTTAAATGCAGAGAGGAAATTTCACAAGTGTGTGATGAATATAGTTGTGCTTTCTTTCTTTCTTTGATCGACTGTGCGTCTGACGCAAAACATAGATAAAGGAAATGGTGTTAAAGAGTGAGGTCATAAACTCAAACACGGTCTGTTTATCAGAAACAAACACATAGTCATGGATGTTCCACATCTGCAACAAAACTTCAAATACAGCTGATCAGAGCGAGATCTTCTGCAGCCGATTCGTCCAGAAAACCTGCTGCTTTAAACAATCCACCAGTGAACAGAGCAGCGATTTCTCACACACAGCAGAATCAAGTCCACCGTTTCCAAACTTTCACTGAATCTAATTAAACGATGAGATTTTCTGAACCCGTGGCATCTTGTTAAATGTCTTTCTTTTCTTGTGACTTATTTGCTCTCTAAATCTTACACTTCACATGACCATGATCATTAATTTTATTATTAGTCTACAAAAGAAATCAATAGAACTTCACATTTCTGGACCAACATGATGAAAGAAAAATTTCCTCCAATTCCCCTCCAACCCTGATAGATGAGTCAGATTGATAACAGATGGATGGAATGGTTCTTTGTTCATTTACTTTTATTATACTCCTTTTTTGGGGGGGGGGGGGGTCAGGCTTCAAAAGAGCTGTGTAACATTAACATTTAAACTTTTAAATAAAAATGTAGCACTAATGTTCACACAGTCTCATCTCTGTTCACAGTTTAGCTTTTACACACCTAATTATTATCCTCTTTTATTCATTCAATTAAGGTTTACAACTTACAACATCAGAACATCTTTACTTCAGCTACAGTATTTTCAACTGACTGAACCCAAACAAACCATTGGATTGGATTGGGCTGGGCTGGGCTGGGCTGGGCTGGGCTGGGCTGGGCTGGGCTGGGCTGGGCTGGGCTGGGCTGGGCTGGGCTGGGCTGGGCTGGGCTGGGCTGGGCTGGGTAAAGACAAGCTCTCTACCACTCAACAAGGAAACTCCAGAGCTTATATAGGGAAACTAATCAGGGAACAAAAAACAGGTGTACAAACACAGGAAGTGACTACAGACAACAGAAGAAGACACTGAAACATGTGAGTGAGTGTGCCCTCTGGTGGTCTGGAGGGGAAATTCTCCATGATGAATGTGAACTGCTGTTATTTAACAATTCTTCTCCAAAGATGAGGTGAATATTGGTGAACAGTAATCGGGTCGAGGTTATTATTCACTGATATTCACTGAGCCTGAGGCGGATAACTGTTTTAGTGTAAACACACAGCTGATTATTAATTTTTTAATCATGTTAAATAAATAATTTATTTCAAACTTCAAAATCTTCATGTAAGTGTAATAACTTTGCGGCGCAGACCTGTGTCACTGATCTGCACCGAGTCACAGAAAATCCTTTGTTTTGAAATCGATAAAATAAATCCCAACCCCACCTTCCCTTTGAACAGTTTTAGACCAAACTTCGGAGCATCTTTAGTGCTTTTAGGAACAGCGTTTCCTTTCATCATCTGTAATTCTTCCTCACTTACGATGATGAAGCGATCGGATGCCGTTTTGCCGAGTCGCTCGAGGTGATTATCGACAAATAGTCAGAATCTCTCGACCAATCAGAGTGCACAATTTTCTATAATCACCTGCGTATTTATACGAAAGAAGTTTAATCAACATCTTCTGACTGATCAGTATTCACCTTCAGTTGTCACAAATATCTCACACACGAGTTGACGAATCAACCTGGGTTTATTTGTTTTTTCCAGACAGACAGGGGAATTGATGAACTTGTGCATGTGTGTGATGAACAGTTGCTGCATGCTTTAGAGGGAGCAGTGTGTGACTCTGTGGTGGAGTGTGTGAGCTGATGGAGCCCACAGCCTGTTTTCACTCTGATCAGTGATCTGAGGAACGTGCAGAACGTGAGCTCGGGGAGAAATGCTGAGTCACTCAGTCCATAATGCTGTGTTGTAGATCAGCAGCACTAACACACCGCAAACACACTGCGAACATCTCCACACCGAGCTCCACACACACCCCAGGTCCATTTAATGGACAAGAACTACAAAAACTATTCTCATCTCTGCACAAGACTGAAAAATAACATCTGCATTTCATAACTGGTTTAGAGTCACTTGTGCTTCCGGTGGAATTTCAGATTTTAATTGAGGATTTGAGTGTATTTTAGGGATTTCAGAAGGATGTCACTGCTTCTGATGGTGCAGTTGTCTAAAGACAGGTTGATCTTCATCTTCAGTCTCTGCAAAAACACACACGTGACTTGGACACACGCTCACGTCACATTTTGTGCTCCAGAAGCTGTAGCCCGACCTGCTCACATTTAATCTGTTATTAATCTCAGATTCGACTTTCCAGCATGGCTGCATCACTTTTACTGTCAGACTTTAACATGACTCCTAACATGTGAAGAGACAGTGATTTTTATACTTGAACATGTGACATGTCAAAATGTACATTTTATTGAAATATCCAGTGTTATAAGACAGAGAAAGTGCAGACCATGGAGTGTAAACAGATGATTCAACTTATATTTACACTTCATCTGAGGGTTTATTTATAACACTGATAAAACACCTGATCATGTCATGGAGCTGTTTTTATTCAGATTCCACTTTTCCATCACTTTAAGAGTGAAATCTTTACATAATCAGACGTGGGCGTTACTGAGACACAGAGTAAAAATAATCACCACCGTGTAGGATTTAAATATTTTACTTCAGGATTCAAGAATAGCCAGTAGTTTACTCTCCAAACTCCAAGCCTTGATCTCTAAACACAACACAGAGACACAGAATAAACACCGTGACATCATTTATCTCTCCGGTTAATCAAAAACCATCAGTTTATTTTCTGTTCAGTCAGAAATGTGTTTGTAAGTAAGAGAGAGAGAGACGGGGGGTTAGAGATGAATCTGGCTTTTGCTCCTGGCTCAGTTCTCATCTCGGTTCTCTGTCCTTCCTCCAGGACTGTTCTCATCTATTCTCTATTCCTCAAGAGGATGTCACCTGTGAACATATTCCATCAGAGAGAGAGACAGACAGAGAGAAAGAGAGAGAGAGAGAGAGAGAGAGAGAGAGGGGAAATGGACTGCATAAAACTGCTTCTGACCTCCTGAAACGAAATGAGACACTGTTGTGCTCTCATCTTCATCAAGACATGGCTGCACGAGGGCATCGCCGAAACCACCATCCAGCTTCATGGGCTAACTGTGTTACGAGTGAACTGGATTTCTTCTTTGTCCAGTAAAACATGCAGCAGGAGCCTGTACGTTTACATCAACAAGGAATGGAGTACAAACATGATGATCACTCCAGCACACTGCTCAGCACTCACAGAGATCCAAGCAGTCAGATGCAGAACTTTCTATCTCCCTGGAAAATTCACTTCCGTGATCATCGTGGTTGTTTACATCTCTGCTATCACTACTGCTCATGCTAAAGCTAATACAGCCCTGGGTGAACTCAATGAGAGAATCAGCAAGCTGCAGTTAGCTCACACTGACAGCTTCTTCACTGTCACAGTGGATTTCAACAATGCGAAATTGTTTAAAGCAAGTACCTCCCAAATTCCAACAGCACGTAGACTTTTAACATGCTAGACCTTGTTTACACAAACATACACTATGCTTACAGGGCTGTACCCCACCCACACCTTGGGCAATCTGACCACCTTTCCATCCTTCAGGCTACAGACCCATCCAAAAGTGGATCAAACCAGTTCTGAAGGAGGTGAGAACCTGGCCTCAGGGATCCATCTCAGTGCTGCAGGGCTCTTTGAAAGCACAAACTGGGACATTTTCAGGGAGGCTGCTACCTGTGGCATCACAGTGGACCTAGAGGATGACACAGCCTCAGTGACTGACGATACTGGAAAACACACTGAGGATGTTATTACCTCCAAATTTGTTATCACCCAGGCAAACCATAAACCCTGTTCACCTCAGAAGTGCACACCCTGGTGAAGGTCAGAAATGCTGTCTAAGTCTGGTCACAGAGAGGAGAGAGCTAAAATGTCCCAGGCCATAAAGAAGGCTAAGCGTGCCAATGCAAACAAAATCCACAGTTACTTCATGGACTCCAAGGACACACAGAGCATGTGGTAGGGATTACAATCTATTCTGGATTATAAGCCAACAACTCAGGCCTGGAGCTGTGATGCCTCCTTGCCGGGTGTGCCAAATGAATTCTATGCACATTTTGAGGCACAAAATAAAGAACCTGCAAGGAAAACTATCCCTCCTTCTGATGACTAGGTCCTGACCAGAGCCGATGTTATGATGACTCTGTGCAGGGTCAATCCACAGAAAGCTGCTGGGTCAGATAAAACACCTGGCCGCGTTCTCAGAGAACCACTGACCAACTGGCAAATATTCTAAATGACATTTTCAACACATCCATGAGCACAGCAGTGGTACCTACCTGCCCCCAAACCACCAGAATCATCCCAGTGCCCAAGAAGTCAACTGTGTCCTGCTTCAATGACTACTGGCCTGGAGCATCATCACTCAGTGCTTTGAGAGGCCAGTACTGAGGCACATGAAGACCCAACTCCTGGAACAACTAGACCCATTACAGTTTGCACACTGGTCCAACTAAGCAACAGATGATGCCATCTCAACTGCCCTCCACCTCACACTCGCTCATCTGGACAAAAAAGACAGTGATATCAGAATGTTCTTCACAGACTTTAGCTCAGTATTCAGCAGTCATTCCACAGAGACTGGTAGGGAAGCAGCCGACTGGGCATGAACACCTCCCTCTGGAACTGGATCCAGGATTTCCTCACTGACCTTCTCTAGTCTGTCAGCTGAGGCACCAACATCTCCAGGGTCATCAAGTTGAGCACTGGTGCACCACAGGGTTGTGTGCTCAGCCACTGTTGTTCACCCTGTTGCTCACATGACTGTGCTGCCAAACACAGTTCAAACCATGTCATCAAGTCTGCAGACGATACAACAGTGGTGGGACTCATCAGAAACAACGATGAGTCTGCATACAGAGAGAAAATCAGACAGCTGATGGATTGGTGTTGGGATGACAACCTTTCTCTGAATGTTGAAAAGACAATAGAGATGGTTGTTGACTTCAGGAGGAGTCCCGCCACCTACACCCCACTCCACGTCAATGGCTCTGCTGTTGAAACAGTCAGCAGTGTGAAGTTCTTGAGGGTGGACATGGCAGACAACCTCACCTGGATACTGAACACCACCACTATCACCAAAAAAGCCCAGCAGCATCTCCACTTCCTGTGGCGGCTGAAAAAGGCCAGCCCCCCCCCCCCCCCCCCCCCCCCACACACACACACACATTCTTACCATCTTTGATCGAGGGACTATCGAGAGCATCCTCTGCACATACATCACTGTCTGGTACGGGAACTGCAATGTCACCAATCGCAAGAACCTGCAGAGAATTGCGAGGACTGCTGAGAGGATTGTCGAGGTCCCCTGCCCATCCCTGACGGAACTGGACAATAAACACCGTTGCATAATTTATGATACATTTTTCTTTTTGTTTCTCAGTGTTCACTTTGCATTGCACTGACACTTTAAACTGGCACATAGAATAGAATAGAATAGAATAGAATAGAATAGAATAGAATAGAATCTTTATTGTCATTGCACATCAGGTATACAATGAAATTGCTTCTCTAGCTGGTGCATAATAAATATAAAAAAGAAAAAAAAACAGTAAAATATTAAAAGAAAACAGTAAAATAAGAATAAGAAAGGAGTAAAATAGAAATAAGAAAGGAATGCATATTTACATCATTTACACATTACACGAGCATACACTCTCTTATGAGTTCAGGGACCTGATGGCCCAGGGAAAGAAACTGTTTTTAAGTCTGTTTGTCCTGCTTTTGAGGCACCTGTATCTCCTGCCAGAGGGCATGAGGGTAAACAGGTGCTGTCCCGGGTGTGAGGGGTCAGCAGTGATTGCCCTCGCTCTCCTGAGACACCGTGTGCTAGCAATGTCTTCTAGCGAGGGTAGGGGACTGCCGGTGATGTGTTGTGCAGTTTTAATGACCCTCTGCAGGTTCTTTCTTTCTGCCACAGAGCAGTTGGCGTACCAAGCTGTAATGCAGTACGTCAGGACACTCTCAATGGTGCTGCGGTAAAAGGCCACTAACAGTTTCTCCTCCAGATGGTTCCTTCTAAGTATCCTTAGGAAGTGGAGTTGCTGTCAGGCCTTTTTTACCACTGTGGATGTGTTGGCAGTCCAGGAGAGGTCCTCGGCTATATGTATCCCAAGAAACCTGAAGGAGGACACCCGCTGGACACAGTCCCCGTTGATGCTCAGTGGGGCTGGATCCCCCCTGTGTTTTCTGAAGTCAATCACCATCTCCTTAGTTTTGCTGGTGTTGAGCAGCAGGTTGTGTGCAGAACACCAACCTGCCAGCATGTTGACCTCATCCCTGTACGCAGTCTCATCCCCTCCACTGATAAGGCCAATGACTGTGGTGTCATCCGCAAATTTAATGATGGTATTGGAGGGGTGGATGGGTGTGCAGTCACGCATATACAGGGAATACAGGAGAGGGCTCAGCACACAGCCCTGAGGAGCGCCTGTGCTGAGGATCAGGGTGGAGGAGCAGGTGGTGCCTACCTTAACCGTTTGAGGGCGGTCAGTCAGGAAGTCTTTGATCCAGGCACAGATGGAGGGGGAGAGAGTGATGCTAGTCAGCTTTTCCACCAAGATGTCAGGAATAATGGTGTTAAATGCTGAGCTGAAGTCTATGAACAGCATCCTGACGTAGTTCCCTGGCTGCTCGAGGTGGCTGAGTGTTGTGTGCAGAGCTATAGAGATGGCATCCTCCGTCGATCTGTTAGCTCTGTAGGCGAACTGATGTGGGTCCAGGTTTGAGGGGAGACAGTCCTTGATGTGGTGAAGGATGAGCCTCTCAAAGCATTTCATGACTACTGATGTTAAGGCAATAGGTCTGTAGTCATTGGGACACTTTGGGGCAGGAGTCTTTGGGACAGGGATGATGGTAGCTGATTTCAGGCACTGGGGGATAGTAGCCTGTGACAGTGAGAGGTTGAACAACCTGGTCAGGACTCCCCCCAGCTGGTCAGCACAGGCGCAGAGTACTTTTCCGAGTACACCATCTGGTCCGGCTGCTTTCCTGATGTTCACAGTCTTCAGCACCTGCCTCACCTGGTGTTCCTGGAGTGTGAGTGTGCTGTGACTGGAGGTCTGTGGTGGTCGTGCAGCTGTGTGTGGAGCTTCTGCTTCAAAGCGGGAGAAGAAACTGTTTAATTCCTCAGCCAGCAATGCGTCAGTGATGGTAGTGATGGGTGTGGAGCCTTTGTAGCTGGTGATGCTCTGTAGCCCCTGCCACACCAGCCATGGGTTATTGTTGGCGAGATGGTCCTCCACTTTCCTCTTATAAGCAGCCTTAGCAGCTTTGATGCCTCTCTGCAGCTCTGCCCTCGCCACGCTGTACTGTTCTCTGTCACCTGACTTGAAGGCGGAGTTTCAGTTTCTCAGGAGTGTCCGGACATCCGAGGTCATCCATGGTTTTTGGTTGGGGTAGATCTGGATGTGCTTCACCACAGTAACACTGTCAGTGCAGTTCTTTATGTAGAACAGAACAGTCTCTGTGTGCTCCTGTAGGTCAAGATGATCAAATATGCTCCACTCAGTGTGCTCAAAGCAATCTTGAAGCTGGGAGAGTGCTCCTTCAGGCCAGGTTTTAATGTTCTTTGTGACAGGTTTGGATTTCTTCCTGAAGGAGGTGTATGCAGGGACCAAGAGCAGTGAAAGATGGTCTGACATGCCCAGGTGAGGGAGGGGTACTGCTCTGTAGGCTTGCTTCAGGTTGGAATAAACATGGTCTAATGTGTTCTTCCCTTTGGTGGAGCACTGTACGTATTGTACGAAATTAGGGCGCACAGTCTTAAGGCAAGCTTGGTTGAAGTCCCCAGCAACAATAAAAGCTCCCTCTGGATGGGCCTGCATTTGTTTATTAACGGTGGTGTACAGCTGAGAGAGTGCTGTGCTAACATTAGCATCTGGTGGGATATACACAGCAGCAATGATCACCATTGTCAGCTCTCTGGGCATGTAAAAGGGTCTACACTGCACAGTCATTACTTCCAGGTCAGGAGAGCAGAGTGTGTGTATGACCCTACTGTTTGTACACCAGTCCATATGAACATGAATACAGAGCCCCCCTCCTCTGCTCTTACTGGAGCTTTTATTCCTGTTGAAGCAGTGCATGGAGCGGCTGGTTAGCTGAACGGCTGAGTCCGGGATGAGCGGATGTAGCCAGGTTTCCGTGATAATCATCACACTGCAGTCATGAATGTTCCGGTTGTGTGCCATCAGTAACTCCAATTCATCAATTTCGTGGATGATGGACCTAGCATTTGTGAGGAAGATGCTTGGTAGTGGGGGTTTGTAGGGCTGTTTTCTTAGCCGTGCTAGTAGGCTGCCCCTGCAGCCCCGCTTCTGCCTTCGCTCTCTGCGCCACCTCCGGCGTCTCTTTGGCCCGACAACAATCCAGGGTGTGCCCGGCGATCTCACTATGTCCAGCGGAATGTTGTGGAGCTGCTGGTAATCTGTCATAACGTCCACATGACACGAGAATCCCACCTTCCTCAACATAGCTGGGGTGTAGATTTGTTTTTTCTCACTCACACACACTTGTACACACAAAAACATCCATGCCATTATGGAAACTATACACCAAATCCAAGAGCTCAGAGCCGCTGCATCCTTGCGCGCGGCCATCTTCCATCCATCCAAAGTCATTTACACCAGTGTTCCTCAACTACTGGGCCCTGGCCCATTAGTGGGGTGCAAATTTTTTTCAAGTTTGAAGCCAAATACTAAATAGTTCAGGATGTCGTAGTGTCCCAAATCTGGTAGCTGGTTTGCTGAACACTTTTCAAGTGGAATAAATACATTTGTGGGTAAATTAATAAGAACAAGCCTTTATTTTTGTCACATTGCTCCTCTACATTTAACACACACAAAAGAGAGAGAGAGAGAGAGAGAGAGAGAGAGAGAGAGAGCACAGTGGGCAGAATAAATAAATATGTTTGTGGATAAATTATATGGATCTGTGATGCCTGCTGGAAGTGAAGAGCAAGCAAGATTGGAAATCGAGCAGCTGTGGTTTGTTTACACCTGATACGAAAACTTCTAGCGTCCTAGCAACCATCGCAAAGACACAGACAAAAAGCCCAGAAATTCCTCCTTACCCAGGCAAAAATGAGACAGGATTCATCTTGTAGTGTCCTGATCCTCAGATCTTTAACCCAGCCACATATAAAAAGTTGTACTCCTCCATGCTCTTCCAGGTTTCCATCTGTGTGTCCATGTAGAATGATGTCTGCAGCACCAGGGAGTTTGAGATGTCAGGGAACTCAACAGAAAGACCATTTTCCAATTCATAATGAATGAATTAATGACTTTATTTAAACACAATAAATTGATCAGCAAAGCTGGTGGGGTCATGTACAGATACAAATCATTACAAATACAAAAGCCTAAAAATAAATACAATCTTTAAAAAAAAACCTTCATCCTGTTTATTATGTTAATTATTTTCACATTAAATTAATTAATAGGCTTGTAAATTTTTCTTTCATAATAAAAATCCTTCTTTGTTAGCGTGTAAGGATCTAATCCCATTGAGTGGGTTCTATATCCACTTCTTTTGAGTGAACTTCTTGGTTTTAATAACTTGTTTGTTTGCTGAACACAAACATGGCAGTAAGTTCTTGTGTTAATGGACCAGACTCCACTTTTGGATCATTAATCCCTTTTGGCTGAGAATGACCTGCATGCAGGGGTTTGGCTTCTGGCACATCCATACAGTTTTAAATACAAAGCCTACAATTACAAACAGTTCGTTTTTACTGCATTTATTTAATCCCTGGGCTCCATCTGTAACAGGGAGTGATGTCGCATCCCATTAATACACTGTACAGTAGATTATTAGATTCTAATAGAATAGATGAGCCAAAATAATTGGGGATCTTTCTAATGGGCCCCGACTCATTACAAGTATGAATAGGTGGGGCTTAAAGCAGAAAAGGTTGAGAACCCCTGATTTACACTCTCTCTTGTATTATGTACATGACCACTGCATTACTTGTTGTCATTTTGCACAACCTGTTTGTCCTTTTGATTCGTATTTTGTCTTTTATGTTGCACCACGGGTCTGAGAGAAACACTATCTCTCTCTAAGATATAAACCTTGCAGTATCCTTGAATACAGATGGGCTGACAGTAAACAGAGAAAGAGAGAGAGAGAGAGAACCTTTCCTGAAGAAACTTATCCTCTCAGTGACAGCATCCACACTTCACACTGCTGTTTGTACCTGGCCTCTGCTCACCACCAATCAATCAATTGCCCACACACACACACACACACACACACACACACACACACACACACACACACACACAGTAGGCTCCTTGTTTCTGTTTCTGTCATGAGCATGGCTTCATCTCATCCTCATTATTCCCTCTCTTACCATCTCTTACACACACACACACACACACACACACACACACTGTCTGAATATGTGTGTGTGTGTGTGTGTGTGTGTGTGTGTGTGTGTGTGTGTGTACCAAGTGGGGAGAAATACTAGGAAAAGCTCCAACAAGATCAATACCATGTTCTCAGGGATTTGACACACGGCTGTCTCTCACTCACACAGAGAAGTGCGTTCTGTAAAACACTTGACATTTCTTTAAAAAAAAAAAAAACACGTGTGGTTTATATTCAGCACGTGATCTTTAACATACTGCAGTGCAAACAATTCAGGAATAAAGCGGAACAAATGTGGCAGTGCTAGGACTGGACCTCACAACCTTATGGATATTAGAACAGATTTTTAAACAGAAGAGTTCAGTGTGGGGCGGCACGGTGGTGTAGTGGTTAGCGCTGTCGCCTCACAGCAAGAAGGTCCGGGTTCGAGCCCCGTGGCCGGCGAGGGCCTTTCTGTGCGGAGTTTGCATGTTCTCCCCGTGTCCGCGTGGGTTTCCTCCGGGTGCTCCGGTTTCCCCCACAGTCCAAAGACATGCAGGTTAGGTTAACTGGTGACTCTAAATTGAGCGTAGGTGTGAATGTGAGTGTGAATGGTTGTCTGTGTCTATGTGTCAGCCCTGTGATGACCTGGCGACTTGTCCAGGGTGAACCCCGCCTTTCGCCCGTAGTCAGCTGGGATAGGATCCAGCTCGCCTGCGACCCTGTAGGACAGGATAAAGCGGCTACAGATAATGAGATGAGTTCAGCGTGCTATTGCATTTACACACATCAGAACTCAGACATAACTAAACACTGTTCAGGAGTTGCATGAGAGTTATGGATGGGGGCGGAGTTTGTCTAAAACAGGGGCATGTCTCAGTTACGTGTGATTCTGATCTTGAACTTCAGTGCACTTTTCTTGTGTGATATCAGCTTGAGTGAGGGGCAGTGGTACAGGAAATCCAGCGCCATCATCTGACAGTTTGAGGGAACTGTCACACACAGGGCGGAAGTCAGGACAGGAAGCAGGTGAAGGTAAAATGGTTTATTAATATTTCAAGCAAATATGTCCAAAAACACGAGACAAACACATGGTCAAAACTGGCATGGGTCAAGGGTCCTCCTCTTGCAGGATTCAGCTGGCAGAGTGATGGCATTATCCTTAAAGCCAAGAGGCGGAATAATGACATCATCCCCCAAGTCAGGAGGCAGAGGGATGATGTCATCCTCAAAGTCAGGCAGCAGAGGAGTGACGTCATTCTTGAAATCAGGAGGCAGAGTGACAACGTCATCCTCGAAGTCAGGAGGCAGTGCGGCGACATCATCAATGCTCGAAAAACCTCATGTCCGATCGTCCAAGACAACTAAATTCTGTGCAAGGACGAGTAAAACTTTAATGTAGGGTGACCAGATTTCCCGAGTCTGAAACCGGGACCCTTTTGCGCGCGACCATGCTCGTGCATGCACACCTTTTTTTACATAAACGTGACACTCAGAGAGGTGCTCTTATCATTGTGTTGAAGCTCACATTTATCAACATCTCACATGAAATAAACAAACAGGCATTTTATTATCTAGTAGCACAGTGGTATACAGATCAGTTACATTATGGTCAGACAGCAGATGTTGTAATGGCTGAGAATAGGCCAGGCTATGTCCATAGGCCACATTTACACTGATTTATTCCACCTGTTTGTGAGAACACCAAGAAAAATGCATATGCACATGTAGGCTAGATCTCTACAATTGTATGCACTATAGCATGAACTTAAAAAGTAGATATGTGACCTCAACATAGCCTCGGTCAGAATCAACCTTACTAACCATTCCCCACAACTGAATGAATAAAGCAAGAAGATGTGGACAAAAGTGAACACTTTAATGGAAGCTGCAACAAGCTGTTCAACACAGCAATATGGCCAAACTGTCAGAATGGTGTGTTAAACAGAAACAAAAAAGAGACAAGCGATTTGAGAATATATACTACGGAAGCCGAGAGAACTCAGAACTCAGAATTCATTTATTTAGATCTTCAACAAACATAAAGCATAAAAAAGCAAAAATACTTGAAATAGGAAATATGAGAGATCCAGGGGACCTACATTAAGGTAATGAAAATAAAACCGCTATCATGCAGGCCACCATAGGCTCCCTGCAGGAACATAAAATATTTGTAATTGACTTTTTTTTTTTAATTTTCATAATATGATGTTTAGGTTTGTGATAAAATTCACATTTGACTTATCTTGATAAATTTACACATAGCAATGTCACTTTTGAACAATTTTGCATATATAACATACTTAAGCATTATACAAAGTAATAAGCATGCAGTCAGTGGTGTATAAACAATATTATTTTATATATATGAAGAACATCTATCTGGAACATATATAACAATTCACTTATATGAGAGGCCCTTCATATAATCCTTTTTTTTTATTCACCTTGGTATCCCGAGATAACAACATTTTTAATTCAGGATCTCGAGAAAACAACACAACTAATTCGAGATCTCAAGAAAACAAAACCGTTATTTCGAGATCTCGAGAAAACAAAACAATTATTTCATGATCTCGAGTAAACAGCTGAGAAATGGTTCATTCAGGTGCGCCAAGAGACTTGTGATATGCTGACTTTGGTGCTATTTCTCATTCTGTATAGATGCAACTTTGGTCATTAGAATGTCTGGAATAATCGATCACCTAATAAGGCAATATTTTGATTAGGGGTTGACACAGGGAGAGATTGCATTAAGTCTTTTAATAAGGGATAATTTCAAAATTAGTCCGCGGCACCTCCGCAGAAGACTGGCCCGGCTTCGTCTCTACCGACGGAGATACAGTGATCCAGCTGAGATCATGAAATAATGGTTTTGTTTTCTCGAGATCTCGAATTAGTTGTGTTGTTTTCTCGAGATCCTGAATTAATTATGTCGTTATCTCGGGATAACAAGGTGAATAAAAAAATATTATATGACGGGCCTCTCTCGGCTTCCGTAAATATACACTCAAACAAAACAGCAGTAAAGGAGGAGAGGGGCGACAGCCCGAGGAAAGCCCCCACAGGAGCGCACAGCATTTGTAGCATAGGCTACCCAACTCAGTACAGGAACAAAGCACTTACAGTGTGTGCAGTCGGCTTCGTGTGCATTGTTCTGCACCTCTCGGAGGAAGGGGTAGGTGCCCTGTACATCTTTGGAAAAGGTACATTTTCTTTTCAGCATAATTGCTGCGGCATTACTGCTGCTAGCTGCTAGACAAAGAACATTCGCGCCAGTTAATGTTTATTTTGTTGCATGGCAACACGTTCTGTTGTCTGGAATAATGTGGCTAAATAAACACCCATGCCACAGGGCCAGGGGGCAGTAACCAGGAAAGTTTGTGATTCCTGTCAATTCATCAAAATAGTAAATGCAGACATTTCTCCGCTAATGATTCCCACGCTGCTCAGTTGCAAACGTCGCGAGTGGCGAAAACCAGGACATATCTGTGTCCCGACAGACTTTTGTTGGGACTCGGGACACACAACCCCAAATTGGGACTGTCCCGGTAAAACCGGGACATCTGGTCACCCTAGTCAAGGACATCGTGTGCCAGCAGCACAGTTGAAGCAGGCAGGTGTCAAACTTGGAACTTTTATACCACGATTGGAGTTAATAATAAACGATATCACTGAATAGTGTTCCTTATCTCTAACCAGTATATATATAAATATATGATTTTTTTTGTTTGTTTTTTGATGGTTTCATATATTTCGTAATTATATAATTGTTATTTTCTAAATATTTATCAGCATACTGCCATTGTGGCACGGGAGCCTGTGATTGGTGGACAGCCGACAAAGGGTGTCTCCCATTGGTTGTAAATTGTGACATAAAAATCGTAACCACATACAGGACCCGCTGATTGGCTGTTCACATACTGAAGCCAAGTGAAGATGTCCAGCGTCTGTTGCTGTTGTCCGAAGAAAACTACAGCTAAAAAAGCTCTACTACCAGATTACTTGGACAATCTTAGTCAGAAAGAAGTGAAGGATAGATATACACGGAAATTAGAGTTTATTAGTGGTTATGATCTGTATAAAATTCCTCGAAATGACTGGAGTGACGGTGCAGATTTGTGGCCTAGTGTTAGCATTAGCTACATGTTGGAATATACATTCTTTTTCCTGAAAAGTCCCAGCACAGAATAACCATTAAAAAAAAAAAACTACAAAAGCAAGAAAACCTTCTTTGTCTAAAGACTTTCCCAACATCAGCTTTTGGGAACAGAATGTTGCGAAAGTCAAAGCATTTACTCTCAAAGGGCTCTGACTTGAACTGTGGGTTAGATCTTATTCCCACCCCTCCATGTCTCAACAACCCCAAGGACATGTAGGTCCACAGCTGTCTGCACTCTGTCATTTATACAGTGATGCTTATTATTGTTAAAACAATATCTGAAGTGTTATTATTTGTAAAATAACAAAATGTCTTGCTCTAGACTTTCAGACAATATTGTAAGATTTTATTTTAATTTTATCTAATAGTGGATGGTACAATAATTACAAACACTAACAGAATCAGCACATTCCAGTTGGAGCTGTAGTCATACAGTAACTATAATAATTCTTTTAATAATAATTTCAATAAACTGTTAATGTTCAGTTCCCTTTTTATTTATACTTGATTCAAAGGCACAACTGAGTCACACAGGTTGATCAGTGTGTAACGGACAATAACAATTTTATCCAAAATAGTTTTTCCTGCCTTAGTCGATTTATTTCCATTTCACGTGTGCAGCTGTTGTAAAGTTCAGTGTGTGTGTGTGTGTGTGTGTGTGTTCATTTCTATGCTCTGGTTCCTGACATTTTGCACAGGACTGGGTTCCTTTGATAACACAAACAAAACTCCAGCATTATTATTATTATTATTATTTTCAAAACTCTTCACAGCTTAATATACCCCGAATTATTAATTTCTCTGCTACTAGAACTTTTCTTTCTGAATGTGTCTGCATATATTGGTGTTATGGTTTTGTGGATTTACGATAATTATGCTGCTTCACCTATTTAAAAAAAATCAACTGCATTCTGTCCTCTCCAAAATAAAATAAAGCTCTGGGCAAGTGGAATTGTTTTTTGGGCAAGTATGTTTTGGGTGCTACTTGCCCATTGGGCAGGTAAGGCTGGGAGATTTTTTCAAAGACTGATCATCCTCGAATTCATGAGGCAGTGTGTCATTGTCATCATCGAAACCAGGAGGCAGACAACATCATCCTCGAATTCATGAGTGTGGCAGCGGGGGCATGACTGAGTGTCAGTTTGTGAATGGAGGGTGGGGTCAGGGAAGGTGAGTGGCCAAGTCGTTACACCTGTTGTCAATTAATGTGTGTGTGTTTCTTGCAGTGATAGCGGAGCATAAGAGGATTAGGAGAGCAGAGAAGGGGGGCTGGGATCAGAATACGACTCTGTGTGTGTGTGTGTGTGTGTGTGTGTGTGTGTGTGTGTGTGTGTATACACATACTTGTCCTAGAGTGAGCCGAGTGGAAGCTAAAAAACTGTTAATAAATGTGTATGAACATGTGTATAGCTCCCACCTGCCATGCTTCTGTACTCCACCCACATCTGGGAAAGTATCACAGTGGTGCTGAAACCCGGGAGTACAGAAAGGAGCCCGCCCATGGAGGCATCGCCATTCAAGGACCTCATTCATGCCCTCGCTACCACTCAGCAGAACCAGCATCAAGCACTGATTATCCTCCGGAAGGAGCAGGAACAATGCTTTGAGGGCTTGATGCTGGCCCAGCAAAAAGATCGCTAGGCATTCCAACACCTGCTCACATCAGTGGGGTCCTCGAATGCCACCGCAGCGGACCCTCCCCACCTCACCCTAATGAAGATGGGTCTGCATGACAATCCGGAAGCCTTCCTCACGCTCTTCAAGCAAGCAGCCAAAGCATGGGGGTGGCCGGTCGAACAGCGCGCAGTGCGCCTACTTCCCCTGCTGACTGGCGAGGCGCAGCTCACCACACTGCAGCTCACCGCCGACAGCTGGCTCATATACTCAGACTTAAAGCGAGCCATTCTACAGCATGTCGGCCACTCCCCGGAACAACAGTGCCAGTGTTTCTAGGCACTGAAGTTGGAGGAGGTCGGTCGCCACATTCGGCCAACAGCTCTGGGATGCCTGCCAGCGGTGGCTGAGGGTAGATGACCATGACGCAGAGGGAATTATCGACCTGGTGACACTGGAGCAGTTCATCGTGCAACTTCTGGAAGGAATGGCGGAGTGGGTCCAGTGTCATCATCTGGCGTCGCAGGAACAAGCCATCGAACTGGCAGAGGACCACCTGGTAGCGGTTCAGACAGCAGGAGGATGTGTCACCTCTTCTCCTCTTTTCCCTTTCTCTCCCTCTCCTTCCCGTCCCTGCCCTGTTCCTCCACCGTGGAGGCAGGGGCAGACTCCCCCCCAGCCAGTCCGACACACCCGTGGTGTCCTCCCACTTTCTCCTTCCATGTCTGCGTCTTCTCCCCTTCAGGTGAGTGATGCCCAAAACACCAGTGCAGAGGGAGAGCCTGGGCTGGTGTGCTGGCGCTGCAGGGAGTCAGGACATCTTCAAGGTCAGTGCTCCGCAATGGAGGTGGGAGTGGTGGTCCAGATCCCCGACGCACCAGAGACCGCCCTCGATCGAGCCGAAGTGTATCATATACAGGTAAGTGTACAAGGGGATACGTATCATGCCTTGGTGGATTCCGGCTGTAACCAGACCTCAATCCACCAAAGCCTGGCGCAAGGTGAGGAACTGGGGAGAGCACAAGTGGTGAAGGTACTGCGTGTGCACAGGAATGTTCACAACTACCCATTAGTGTCCATCCACATTCTATTTTGGGGAGAGAAGCATAGAATAAAGGTGCAGTTAATCCTCGTCTCACCCACTTGCTGATTTTGGGGACTGATTGGCCAGGGTTTAAAGAACTGATGGAACACAAAAAAAAGGTGGTCCGGGATGAGCTCAAGGCCATGCTTGAAATGGGCATAATCGAGGAGTCCCACAGTGGTTGGAGCAGCCTGGTGGTCCTGGTTCCCAAGACCGACGGGTCAGTCCGGTTCTGTGTGGACTATAGAAAGGTCAATGCGGTGTCTAAATTTGACACATACCCAATGCCTCCCATTGATGAGTTGCTCGATCGATTAGGTGCTGCTCGCTTTTATTCAACACTGGATCTAATGAAGGGATATTGGCAGATCCCCTTGACTCCTCTATCCCGAGAGAAAATGGCCTTTTCCACACCGTTTGGGTTACACCAATTTGTCATGCTTCCTTTTGGGTTATTTGGGGCTCCCGCTACGTTCCAGCGGCTCATGTACAAGATCCTCCACCCTCACACCATCTATGCAGCAGCGTACCTTATCTTCATCATTATCTATAGCAATGATTGACCACGGCATCTGGAACACCTTAGGGCCGTCCTAAAGTCGCTGAGGCATGTGGGTCTCAAAGTTAACCCAAAAAAATGTACAATTGGGTGGGTGGAAGTATGGTATCTGGGTTTCTGCTTGGGTCATGGGCAGATGCATCCCCAAATTAACAAGACTGCTGTGATTGCAGCTTGCCTGGGGTTCAAGACCCAAAAGGGGGTGAGACAGTTCCTGGGGCTGGCTGGCTACCCTTATAAGTTCATACCTAATTATTTTTATGTCACCAGCCTGCTAACTGATCTCACTAAAAAGGGAGCACCAGATTCAGTTCAGTGGATGGAGCAATGCCAACAGGCTTTCTCTAAGGTAAAAGCTGCACTGTGTGGGGGCAACTTTTACATTCCCCTGACTTCTCTTTCCCCTTTGTTTTACTCTTTCGTTTCTGGTTTTTGCTCTTTTTGGAATTTGGATGCATCAGACAGGGGGCTGGGGGCCATCCTGTCCCAGAAGGTGGAGGGCAAGGAACGACCCATGCTGTACATCAGCCGCAAGCTCTCGATGTGTGAAAGCAAGTACAGCACTATCAAGAAGGAGTGCCTGGCCATCAAGTGGGTGGTCCTTGCCCTCCGATACTACCTGTTGGGATGCCCTTTCACCCTCTGTTCAGACCACATGCCCCTCCAGTGGCTCCACTGCATGAAGGATGACAACGTATGGATCACCCATTGGTATCTCACCCTCCAGCCATTTAAATTCAAGGTGGTCCATAGGCCGGGGGTGCAGATGGTGGTGGTGGACTTCCTGTCCCATAGGGAGGGAGTCCACAGTGTGTGTGTGAACATCAACTCCCGCCTGCCATGCTTCTGTGCTCCACCCACATCAGGGATCTGTTACAGTGGTCAAAACAGGCATGGGTCAAGAGACTGGCAAGCAACAGAAGGTAAATTCCAAAAAGAGCAAAAGCCGGAAACAAAAGAGTAAAAAGACTGGAACAGCATCAAGAACAATAATCACGGCTCTGCAGAGGCAGACCCCTGAGTACTATACAGTGCCTCACCATGAGGGTATGTGAGCATAGTCCTTAAATAGGCCTGGTGATTGTGCCTAATGTGATGCAGCTGTGTGCAGTAACCAGGCACATGTACAGACCTGCAGTGTAACCTGGAACTGAAGTCTGGATGTGTTGTCCAGCACTGAGGAACCTGAAAGTTCGCAAGTTATACAACATGACAGTCAGTGCGAGGGTGCATTCATGACTGTAATTACAATACATTATGGTGAAATTTATGTTTTATCTGGAAATAGTGTATACTCAAACACAGCAGCCTGGGGAGCAGTTGGGGGTTTGGTGCCTTGCTCAAGGGCATTTCAGCCATTCCTGCTGGTCTTGGGATTCGAACCAGCAACCTTTTGGTCCCAAAGCTGCATCTCTATCCTTTAGAAGTTCCCCAGGGAACGGACCCAGATGTTGAGAGGACGCTGGCGTGTATGTCGCCGCTTCTCACATCCCACTGTTTACATGCTCTCTGGTTTGATTTTGTGTGTATAATCTTCACACAAGGAGTCGGAAAAAGTTCACTTGAAGTGCATCATTAACATCACTGTGTGATCAGTGGCTAGCAAGCTTTACCAACGCTACGCGGACTAAATCAGCTGTCGTCAACTTCTATCGAACAAACTGGTCTTACTGGTGGTTACTCTGGCTTCCCCCACATCAGGACTGCCTAGTCTCCCCTGCCAACATCGCTGTGGCTGCCTGGGCTATCCTTTACCATCACCACATCCAGGTTGGATTTTTCCCGGAGTGCAACCGGTGGCTTAGCTACCCAGCCAAGCTAGGTGCACTCCTGACATGGTTTTCTTTAAATACTCCTCAACAGAACTCAGGAATCTCTGCTCCTCCATCTCTCCAAGCTGCTTGGATGTCATAAAGGCTCTCCATCTTCTGCGTCGCCCCCCATATGTCCACAGGGCCGCCCGACATAAACTGGTGCAAATAAGTACAACTTTGGCTGTCTCAGCAGTCCGGTGCCATTCTTCCTTGCTGCAATGTTATCAAAACAAACGTCATTCACGGTCTGTTAACCTGCGTCTCCTGACTTGTGTTGACACGGTTGCTCCCCCTGTCTCATTTACTAACAGGACTGCAACCTTCTTCCTCCTGAACACCCATTCACTAAATAATAAGGCTGGACTAATTCATGACATAATAACTGAGAGGAAATTGGATTTTATGTGTCTGACTGAGACATGGCAAAATTAGCAAGATTATCTATCACTCAACCAAGCCACCCCCCAGGCTATGCCTTGTAGGTGCAATTGGTAATTAAGTGATCAATCTCATTAAATCAGTCTAATTAGGTCATTAAATCAGTCTCATTAAATATTAAATCAGTCTCATTAATTAATACCATTAATTTTGATGCTTAATAATAAATTACCAAACAGCTAAATTATGGTATATTCCAAATTATTATGATCCCTTACCGTATTACATAACTCATATGCACCTTGGAATTCTTTGAGGTTGGGTACTTCAAAAATATTGGTACACAAATAAACACACAGTTTCAATAATAATTGAATTTATTATAACAAAGGTAAAAATGAATACTGCCAGCAGATATATACATATAAGCAAGCATAAATGGTGTGTGTGTGTGTGTGTGTGTGTGTCCACGTGGCCTGAACAAAGAGTTAGCCTGGATGGCTAGCTAAGGTGTGCCTGTGTGTGTCCACGTGGCCTGAACAAAGTGTTAGCCTGTGTGTGGCCTAAACAAAAGAGTTAGCATGGATTGCTAGCTAAGGTGTGTTTGTGTATGTCCACGTGGCCTGACAAAGAGTTAGCCTGTGTGTGGCCTGAACAAAAGGTTAGCATGGATTGCTAGCTAAGGTGTGTTTGTGTGTGGCCTGTGGCCTAAGCAAAAAGGTTAGCCTAGCTTGCTAATGAGACAAAGGAATTAGCCGTGTGTTTAGCTAAGGTGTGTTGTGAGGCCTGTGGCCATGTGTTTCTAAGTAACAAAGAACTAGCCGGTAGCTAACCCACTAGCTCATAACACTACTAAATCCACTGAAATCTTGATGAGGTCAAAATGTGCAATAAGGAAATTGAGGATGTTAGTAAGGAATAGAGAAGCATGCACAGCCTATCTATTAAACAATTGAGAGATTAACAAAATAGAACAATCATCCATTCGACACGCTGCATGTCTACAGTGTAAACAATTAAACCGTTCCTGAGTTTAAATTCACACTACTTCAATAAAGCTAATTCCTAAGACTAGTTTTATGCCCAAAATTTGCCAGTCTTACTTCAGTATCTCGCCTCTATGCGAGATTATGAGAAGATGTTCCGAGACTTTTGAAGTTTCACCGTGGTGGAGCACGTGAGTCACTTCCTTGGAAAGCAGAGGATTTCTTGGTCCAACGCGTGGTCACTCGTGATGAAAAGAAAGTCTCTGATCAAAATAATGTGCACAGTGCTTTAATTAGGAGGAATCTGATCGCTCCTAACTTTAAATTAAACTGTTTTGGGCGGCAGTTCGGTAACGTTACTGATAGACAAACAAAACCGGCTGTAACTCTATCTGAGTTTAAAATCACACGATTCTGGATTTTTACCGGGTCCAGTGGTAAACAAAGAAATCGCGCTAAATCGTGGATCTTGCAAGAAAGAAAAGAAAAGACGTCTTTATCTGGTTTGCTCGGCAGAGCAAATCTCTTTGTGTCCAGACAGCTGCTCCAGACGGAAAAGAGGAAGAGCGGAAATGTGTTCCGTTACTTATGCCTTCATGGAGGAAGTGACGTAGGTGATCCCGCCCAGGCATGACGTAGGTCAACGCGGAAGTTGGCTGATGGGAAATGTAGTTTCTTAAAGGGACTGTGTTGTACCTACAGCCTACATCCAAAAGCCTCACTGTTTGGGCTGTGGCGGTGGGTTGGCTGTAATATATCGTTCTGATATCATGGTCAAAGAACTCCCCATCAACTCGGCTACATTTGAATGTGTCCATTTTGTGCTAACTGGGGCTGCACAATTCCAAGTAGTCCTGGTCTACCGCCCTCCAAAATCCTCCAACAGTTTCCTATCTGAATTCTCAGAGTTACTCATAGCAGTCTGCCCCATGTCTCCATCCACCCTTGTTATGGGTGACTTTAACATTCATGTGGATTCCAGCAGCTGCCCCTTTGCTGCTGACTTTTTGTCACTCTTGGACTGCTTCAATATAGTACAGCATGTGCGTGGTCCCACACATGCCAAAGGGCACACCTTGGACCTGGTGTGCTCTACTGGCACAACCCTCTCCCACCTGGAGTGTATGGACCTAGCCGTATCAGACCACCATGCCATCCTGTTTTCTGTACCTGTGCCCCTACCCAGACAATGTACCAAATGGAAAATTATGTTCAGGAACATCAAAAGTGTCTGTATACCCATGCTTTCCAGCATGCTGGCAACACATCTTGCCTCCCATCCCCCCAGCCACACTGTGGATGGCTTGGTTGAGCACTACAACACTGCCCTCTCACTCAGCTTCGACACTGTTGCCCCTCTTAAGACTTGGTCTGTCTCCTTCACTCAACCTGCTCCCTGGTTCACCTCTGAACTCCGCCTATTGAAGGCAGCTGGGCGTCAACTTGAAAGGCTCTGCAAAAAATCTGGCCTCACCGTCCATCATGAGGCCTACCAAAACCATGTCAGGATCTACAAAGAGGCGCTTTCCAGGGCAAAATCATCTTACTACTCCACTCTTATCAATAACCAACAGAATCACCCCAAGCTGCTCTTCTCAACTATCAACCGCCTCCTCTGCCCTCCAGATGCCCTTCAACCGTCTGATGCTGCTGAACTCTGCTTTAAATTCTGCAGCTTCTTCCAGCAAAAAGTGGACACCATCCACCAGCAGCTCCACCAGACATGCACTTCACTTGATCCTGCACTGCACCAGGATGACTGCAGTTCTGCCACTGCATGCCAGTGCATGGGCACCTCAACCTCTGTAGTCCATCTACCACAGTGCTGCCTCTCCTCCTTCTCCCCACTGGATGACAACCAGGTCATGGAGCTTGTGTCAAAAGCTAAGGCTTCCTCTTGCAAGCTCGATCCCATGCCTACTGCCCTGGTAAAGGCATGCCTTTCTACACTGTGCCCTACAATGGCCAATACCATCAACACCTCTCTGGCATCAGGGGTGGTGCCCACCAGCTTCAAGACAGCCGTAGTGATTCCCATGCTCAAAAAGCCTGGCCTGGACCCGGATGACCCTAACAACTACCGCCCAATTTCCAATCTTCCCTTTCTCAATAAAATTCTGGAAAGAGCAGTGGCTGCTCAGCTACAGAGCCACATGTCACACCATAACCTCTTCGAACCCCTCCAATCTGGTTTCAGGGCACACCACAGCACTGAGACTGCCCTCATCAAAATCATAAATTACCTCCTCATAGCCACTGACAATGGCCTCATCAGCATCCTCATCCTCCTTGACCTCTCTGCCGCCTTTGACACTGTCTCCCACGCCATCCTTCTCAAACGTCTCTCTGAATACTTGGGCCTCACCGACACTGCTCTCTCCTGGTTTTACTCCTACCTTTCCAATAGGAAACAGTATATCACCATCAAGGACTCCAACTCTACCCCTGCCTCAGTCAACCATGGCATGCCCCAGGGTTCAGTACTAGGTCCCCTTCTGTTCACTATCTACATGCTCCCTCTTGGACAGATCATACAGCACCATGGACTCAATTTCCACTGCTATGCTGACGACACCCAGCTCTACATCAGCATCAAACCCTCTGCCCAGCTCCCCCCTTCCACTTATCAACTGCCTTCATGAAATAAAAACATGGATGACAGCTAATCTACTCAACCTCAACTACAATAAAACAGAGCTTATGGTGGTGGCCCCTGGCTCACTAGCCAAGAAAGTTGGCGATCTTTGCCTTGATGTGGATGGCTGTACCATCATGCCATCCCCAGAAGCAAGAAACCTGTGTGTCATTCTAGACTCCAAGCTCTCATTCCAGACTCAAATAAAAAACACAACCAAATCTGCCTTCTTCCACCTTAAAAACATTTCAAGACTCCGGCCATCACTCTCTGACTCTGTGACTGAGACTCTCATCCATGCATTCATCACTTCCCACCTGGACTACTGCAATGGAGTGTTGTATGGTCTGCCCAGCAAGGCCCTGGACAGACTACAGTATGTTCAGAACTCAGCTGCCAGAGTCCTAACTCGCACTAGGTTGTGGCAACACATCACCCCTGCACTCAAACAGCTTCATTGGCTCCCAGTCAAATCACGTATCTCATACAAAATTCTGCTCCTCACCTACAAATCCCTCCATGCACTTGCCCCACAGTACCTCTGACCTTCTCCACCCCCACTCCCAGTCTAGGTCCCTGCAGTCCTCTGCCAAGGACCAGCTCTCCATCCCCCATACCAGGCTGTGGACCATAAGGGACAGAGCCTTCTGTGTAGCTGCCCCCACTCTCTGGAACAGTCTACCACTCCACATACACCATGCCCCCACACTGGTGTCTTTCAAAAAGCATCTCAAAACACACATGTTCACTGAGGCCTTTGGTCTCTAACTGACCCCCCCTCCCCCATTTCCTCCTGTAAAGTGACCCTGGGTACCTTGAAAGGCACTATACAAAACTAAGCTATTATTATTATTATTATTATTATTATTATTATTATTTAGGCCATGGCTTCCCCCTTAATGAGCTAATAATCATCACAAGTGGCCATCAAAGGATACACATTTAATCAGAGATGTCACTTATCTTGAGGAGTGAATTATTTACAGATAAAACGATGAGTGAACTTAAATATTCTCTGTAAATGCAGAGGGTTTTTTAATTTAAAGGTGGTGGTCAAGGCACTATTGAAAAACTTAGATGCTTCTACTCAACCCCTCCTAGAACTGCCACCTTATTGTGGTGGAGGGGTTTCTGTGCTTGAATGATCCTAGGAGCTATGTTGTCGGGGGCATTACGCCCCATTAGGGTCTCTCAAGGCAGACAGGTCCTAGGTGACAGGCCAGACCAAGAGCAGTTCACCAAAACCCTTATGGATAAAAAAAATCAAGGACCGTGACATCGCTCAGTATGGCGCAGCCAGGGCCCCGCCCTGGAGCCAGGCCCGGGGTTGGGGCTCGTATGTGAGCACTTGGTGGCCAGGGCTTTGCCCATGGGGGCCGGCCGGGCTCAGCCCAAAGTGGTGATGTGGGCCCGACCTCCTGTGGGTTCACCACCCACAGAGGTAGCCGTAGGGGGCTGGTGCAGTGTGGATTAGGTGGTAGTCGAAGGCAGGGGCCTCGACAACCTGATCCCTGAACACAGTGGCTAGCTGTTGGGACATGGAATGTCACTTTGTTGGGGGGGAAAGAGCCTGAGCTTGTGCGGGAGGTTGAGAGGTACCGGCTAGAGATAGTCGGGCTCACCTCCATGCACAGCTTGGGCTCTGGAACCCAGCTCCTCGAGAGGGGCTGGACTCTCCACTTCTCTGGAGTCACCCATGGTGAGCAGCGGTGAGCTGGTGTAGGCTTGCTTATAGCTTCCCAGCTCAGCAGCCATGTGTTGGAGTTAACCCAGTGAATGAGAGGGTCGCCTCTCTGCGCCTTTGGGTCGGGGAGAGGGCTCTTGCTGTTGTTTGTGCCTACGGGCCGAATAGCAGTATAGAGTATCCGGCCTTCTTGGAGTCCCTGGGAGAGGTACTGAGAGGTGCACAGACTGGGGACTCCATTGTTCTACTGGGGAACTTCAATGCTCACGTGGGCGATGACAGTGACACCTGGAGGGGCGTGATTGGGAGGAACAGCCTCCCTGATCTGAACCCGAGTGGTGTTTTGTTATTGGACTTCTGTGCTAGTCACAGTTTGTCCATAACGAACACCATGTTCGAGCATAGGGGTGTCCATAAGTGCACGTGGCACCAGGACACCTTAGGTCGGAAGTCGCTGATCAACTTTGTTGTTGTTTCATCTGATCTCCAGCCCTATGTCTTGGACACTCGGTGAAGAGAGGGGCTGAGCTGTCAACTGATCACCACCTGGTGGTGAGTTGGATCCACTGGCGGAGGAGAAAGCCGGACAGACCTGGCAGGCCCAAACATATGGTGAGGGTCTGCTGGGAACGTCTGGCCGAGCACTCTGTCGGGGAGGTCTTTAACTCCCACCTCCGTGAGAGCTTCTCCCAGCTTCCGAGGGAGGCGGGGGACATTGAGTCTGAGTCGACCATGTTCTCTATCTCCATTGTAGACACAGCTGTTTGGAGCTGTGGCCGCAAGGTCTCCGGTGGCTGTTGTGGCGGGAATCCCCGAACCCGGTGGTGGACACCGGAAGTAAGGGACGCCGTCAAGCTGAAGAAGGAGTCCTATCAGGCCATGTTGGCCTCTGGGACTCCGGAGGCAGCTGACGGGTATCGGCAGGCCAGGCGTGCCGCAGCTTGGGCAGTTGTGGAGGCAAAAACTCGGAACTGGGAGGAGTTCGGTGAGGCCATGGAGGAGGACTATTGGTTGGCCTCGAAGAAATTCTGGCAAACCATCTGGTGCCTCAAGAGGGGGAAGCAGTACTCTGCCAACACTGTTTACAGTGCGGGTGGGGAGCTGTTGACCTCGACTGGGGACATTGTCGGGCGGTGGAAGGAATACTTCGAGGATCTCCTCAATCCCACCATCACGTCTTCCATTGAGGAAGTGGAGGTTGATGACTCAGAGGTGGACTCGTCCATTACCCAAGCTGAAGTCACTGAGGTGGTTTTCGAGCTCCTCGGTGGCAAGGCACCGGGGGTGGATGAGATCCGCCCCGAGTATCTCAAGTCTCTGGATGTTGGGGGCTGTCTTGGCTAACACACCTCTGCAGCATCGCGTGGCGGTCGGGGACAGTGCCTCTGGAGTAGCAGACTGGGGTGGTGGTCCCTCTTTTTAAGAAAGGGGACCAGAAAGTGTGCTCCAATTATTGGGGAATCACACTTCTCAGCCTTCCCGGGAAGGTTTACTCCAGGGTACTGGAGAGGAGAATTCGGCCAATAGTCGAACCTTGGATTCAGGAGGAACAATGCGGTTTTCGTCCTGGTCGTGGAACACTGGACCAGCTCTATACCCTTCATAGGGTGCTCGAGGGTTCATGGGAGTTTGCCCAACCAGTCCACATGTGCTTTGTGGATCTGGAGAAGGCATTCGACTGTGTCCCTCATGGTATTCTGTGGAGGGTGCTTCAGGAGTATGGGGTTCGGGGCTCTTTGCTAAGGGCTGTCTGGTCCCTGTACGAGCAGGGCAGGAGTCTGGTTCGCATAGCCGGCAGTAAGTAAGACCTGTTCCCAGTGCATGTTGGACTCTGTCAGGGCTGCCCTTTGTCACCGGTTCTGTTCATAATTTTTATGGACAGAATTTCTAGGTGCAGCCAGGGGCCGGAAGGAATCCTGTTTGGGAACCACAGGATTTCATCTCTGCTTTTTGCGGATGATGTTGTCCTGTTGGCTTCTTCAAACCAGGACCTTCAGCATGCACTGGGGCAGTTTGCAGTAGAGTGTGAAGCGGCTGGGATGAGAATCAGCACCTCCAAGTCCGAGGCCATGGTTCTCGACCGGAAAAGGGTGGCTTGCCCTCTCCAGGTTGGTGGAGAAGTCCTGCCTCAAGTGGAGGAGTTTAAGTATCTCGGGATCTGGTTCATGAGTGAGGGAAGGATAGAGCGTGAGATCGACAGGTGGATCGGTGCAGCCTCCGCAGTGATGCAGTCGCTTTACCAGTCCATTGTGGCGAAGCAGGAGCTGAGCCAAAAGGCGAAGCTCTCGATTTACCGGTCGATCTACATTCTGACTCTCACCTATGGTCATGAGCTTTGGGTAATGACCGAAAGAACAAGATCGCGGATACAAGCGGCCGAAATGAGTTTCCTTCGCAAGGTGGCTGGGCGCTCCCTTAGAGATAGGGTGAGAAGCACAGTCACTTGGGAGGTGCTCGGAGTAGAGCCGCTGCTCCTCCCCATTGAGAGGAATCAGCTGAGATGGCTCAGGCATCTCTTTCGGATGCCTCCTGGATGCCTCCCTGGGGAGGTGTTCCAGGCATGTCCCCCCAGGAGGAGGCCCCGGGGAAGACCCAGGACACCCTGGAGGGACTATGTCTCTCGGCTGGCCTGGGAACGCCTCGGTGTTCTTCCCGAGGAGCTGGCCGAGGTGTCTGGGGAAAGGGAAGTTTGGGCTTCCATGCTCAGACTGCTGCCTCCGCGACCCAGCCCCGGATAAAGCGGATGAAGACGAGATGAGACGAGACGAGGCTTCTACTCAAGAACAATCTGGTAATCTCAGAGGTTTGCCGTCCACGTAGGCGACTTTAATAATCTGAACATGGAGCTCAGAAAATCCACTGAAGCAGCTGTAGAACCTGACTCTGAAAACCAGGAATTTTCCCCACATCCAGGAACCACTGATGTCACTCTGAGTGTGACTGTGAGCAAGCACTAATCCATGAATTATTATCAAAATATTTATCTGTGTGTTAAAGGTGTAAATAAGGAAAGAAATTAAAAGTGAGATGTCATGCGAGCAGAAGGACTGACTGATAATCTGAAAAGTCATGGACACAAATTGCCAGTAAGAAGCAAAATCTTTATTGTATCAACAAAAAGGAAAGAAAGTGGGAGTAGGGAAAAGAAAAGAAGACGAAGGAGAGAAATCCAGAGTGTGATTAAAGCCGTGCTTCATGACAACAAGCTGCTTCTTTTAATCTCAGCAGCATTAATTGTGCAGCTCTCTTTTACAGGCTGTAATTACACAGCCCTCAAAGACACATACAGTACCACTCTGTCACGCCTCCTGTATCGCTCGGCCTCCTTCATGCTCTTCGTTTCCTCCTGATAAAGAACAGAGCAGGACTTCAAGCAGCCAAATCTCCCAGGCTCGGCGACTCAGGATACGAGGACGTGATGAAAGTTTTAATAAAGGAAATGAACACTTTCTGTGCTGCAACACTGAGTAACACAGTAAAGTGGATTATGATGGAGGTTTGAGATGATGTTCCTGCAGTATGAGGGTGGAGATCAACTCCAGCTCCTGATTCTTCTGCACATTTTATGACAGAACTGAGAACATTCTGAATAACACCAAAATCCCTGTAATAAAGTCTGTCCACTCCACAGCCATGTTGGCAAAACTCCCACGCAGAGATCACCAGTCCCGAAAGAACAGACATTAAATAGTACACAATACAAATAACATCCATCTGACATAACGGTGACAATAATGAGGATATGATACATTTACAAGCTTGTTTACAGAAATAAATCTTACATTAACAATGAGAAAATATGTTAGCGTGAGTGTGCGTGAGTTTAATGCCCTGTGTTCATGAAGTCAGTGGAAATGTTTTCACATTTTTAACATTAAAGCTGAAGGTCACACAGTGGTGCTGAGCTAAATGAGGCTCTTCAGTCAGAAATGTTGACTCTAATTCTTCTATAACATTATTGTTGAGAACTTTGTTGAATAAATTGATGATGTTCTCACATAGTTGCACCGATGAAAGAAGGAGAAACTCAACAGCTTTTAATTCCCATTTTAACACCTGAACAAAGCGGAAATTCCAGGATTACTGACGAGGAGATTATCAAACTGATCTGTTTATTCTGCACTAATTTATGACGTGTGATTTACAAACATCAACAGCGTGAACAGGACAAACATCAACAGGAGAAAATGAGAAACAGGAGGAAACATGAAAAATCAGTGAAGATGAAGATGATCAGCAGAAATGCACAGAACCTGTAGGGATTGAGAACTGAAGGTGGTGTTGGAGGTGAACACACTCAGACAGGTGAACGGTTCAGTCCGGGACGCAACATTGATGATCCAATCAGCAGCAGCTCTCACTGAGAAAAGACACAGCTGTTAAACTCATTGTTTGGAAAGTAAATTTCACCAAATCCACTGAAACGTGTGTGAAAGAGACAGGATGTCAGTGAGAGTGCTCAGTGTGAGATTTATTTGGGCAAAAACATTAATCGTAATCCAGAGTAGCGCCCGATACACAGATACAGTGAGCTAAGATATGAGCTCTATGATCATAATGTGGGGAAAAGGCAAGAGTGGAAATACAAACAAGGTGTCGAACAGAAACTGAAGGAAGTCAGGCTCGGATTTACAGACATCAAGCATGATGGGACTTTGTGCAGATATTCTAACCATCCAGAACTAACACAAAACAGGTGACCACCATTAGACAACAAAGCAGTCACAGGACAGAGGCAGAGACAAGATGGGAATAAAAACAAAACCTGTGATCGTTGCCATGGGAACTGTCACCTGAAGTAAATTACTGATTAAAGGGAGACATTTTGAAAACTCAAACATCACCAGTGCAGGTGTGAACACCATGTCCCAGGTCTGAGTGTGAAAATACCTTCAGTTGATCAGATTGACTGGATAAAACCATCTGGTCTGCATCAATGCTGGGTTTTTTTTACCCTATTTGAGTTGCTCTTGAGTTCTCCTCGTGTCTGACACGTTCACTGGTTTGGATAATGAGTGTGGATTTACATGAGGCTGAATAATGACACATGACTTCTATACTGAGGATTAATTCACACTCATCTTTCACCACTGCTGATCTGTTCACGTTCTTCATATAATCACTAAGTACATTCTACTGTTGATAAAACATTCACTTTATCTGTTTTGAATAATTTATTTTGTTAGAAAAGATGGACGAAATCAGGACTAATTAAAATATGACCTCAAACACACACACACACACACACACACACACACACACACACACACACACACACAAGCTTCAACACCAGTTATATTCTGTACATTTCCCTGGTGTACAGGTCACTGGCGGTCATGAGGCAGTAATAATGTGGTGAAGTAAGATGTCGTGACCTCTGACCTTCTATACGATTAAACCTGGTGTTGTTACAAAGCAGCTGATTGGCCAGCACTGCAAATAAAGAGCAGACAATGTCGTTCCACACATTGAGGTATTTAATTGACCGTCCTGTCTGTAAATGGATCAGTGTAACGACGTTCCTTTCAGCTTGCAATGTCATTAAACTCGGTGTGTCCAGAACACGTGTGATTGACGTGTTGCTTATTTTAAATCATTCGCAATAATCCAATGATAGTAATAAAGTCTTCAGTGGAACATCTCAATATACTTATCCTCATTAAAATGCAGGATTTAGAAATATATACTGTGCATGAAAATGCAGATTTGGAAACAACATCCTGATTTACTTCATCTCAATAACACGAGCTAAATTAGCTAACTGCTAATAAACTAGATCACATTCATCAGAGGAGTGAGATTTCAGTCTCTGGGTCTCGATGTATTTCCTCTTGTTATATACTTTTTGAGATAAATTTTACTTCATCTGATTCTCACTCATTTATTTAACAAAAGCCCAAACCTGTCAGAATATACAACAGTGTAACTACAGCAACTGTTGCCTGTTTAATAATTAAATTAGCGAGTTAAGCACAGCGACTCTGGGGCAAGAAATGTCTGCTTTCCATGATCTCATAAGAATGTGATTGATTAGTTTTGTTTTTTCTGACATCACAATCTGAGTAGCCCCGCCCCCGAAACAGTAAATTTGGCACAAAAAAAGGATGTTCAGAAATTGGACACAAATATATAGAATCAGATTCAGGAGTCAAAAGGAATTTAAACAGCTGAACACCACATTGTAAAGTTCAGGAGGAGGTTAAAGACCACGCTGTAGAGTTCAGGAGGAGTTTAAACACCACACTGTAGAGTTCAGAAGGAGTTTAAACACCACACTGTAGAGCTCAGGAGGAGTTTAAACACCACGCTGTAAAGTTCAGGAGGAGTTTAAACACCCATGCTGTAGAGTTCAGGAGGAGTTTAAAGACCAGGCTGGAGAGTTCAGAAGGAGTTTAAACACCATGATGTAGAGTTCAGGAGGAGTTTAAACACCACACTGTAGAGTTCAGGAGGAGTTTAAACACCATGCTGTAGAGTTCAGAAGGAGTTTAAACACCATGCAGTAGAGTTCAGAAGGAGTTTAAACACCATGCTGTAGCGTTCAGGAGGAGGTTAAAGACCACACTCTACAGTTAAGAAGGAGTTTAAACACCACACTGTAGAATTTAGGAGTTTAAACACCACACTGTAGCATTCAGAAGGAGTTTAAACACCACACTGTAGAGTTCAGAATGAGTTTAAACACCATGCTGTAGAGTTCAGAAGGAGTTTAAACACCACACTGTATAGTTCAGGGGGAGGTTAAAGACCACGCTGTAGAGTTCAGAAGGAGTTTTAAAACCACCCTCTAGAGTTCAGGAGGAGTTTAAACACCATGCTGTAGATTTCAGGAGGAGTTTAAAGACCACACTGTAGAGGTCAGAAGGAGTTAAAACACCACGCTGTCGAGCTCAGGAGGAGTTTAAACACCACACTGTAGAGTTCAGGATGAGTTTAAACACCATGCTGTAGAGTTCAGGAGGAGTTTAAAGACCATGCTGTAGAGTTCAGGAGTGGTTTAAACACCATGCTGTAGAGTTCAGGAGGAGCTTAAAGACCATGCTGTGGAGTTCAGGATGAACTCTACACCATGCTGTAGAGTTCAGGAGGAGTTTAAAGACCATGCTGTAGAGTTCAGGAGGAGTTTAAAGACCATGCTGTAGAGTTCAGAATGAGTTTAAACACCATGCTGTAGAGTTCAGGAAAAGTTTAAAGACCATGCTGTAGAGTTCAGGAGGAGTTTAAAGACCACACTCTACAGTTCAGAAGGAGTTTAAACACCATGCTGTAGAATTTAGGAGTTTAAACACCACGCTGTAGCATTCAGAAGGAGTTTAAACACCACACTGTAGAGTTCAGAATGAGTTTAAACACCATGCTGTAGAGTTCAGAAGGAGTTTAAACACCACACTGTATAGTTCAGGGGGAGGTTAAAGACCACGCTGTAGAGTTCAGAAGGAGTTTAAACACCATGCTGTAGAGTTCAGAAGGAGTTTTAAAACCACACTGTAGAGTTCAGGAGGAGTTTAAACACCATGCTGTAGATTTCAGGAGGAGTTTAAAGACCACACTGTAGAGGTCAGAAGGAGTTAAAACACCATGCTGTCGAGCTCAGGAGGAGTTTAAACACCACACTGTAGAGTTCAGGATGAGTTTAAACACCATGCTGTAGAGTTCAGGAGGAGTTTAAAGACCATGCTGTAGAGTTCAGGAGTGGTTTAAACACCATGCTGCAGAGTTCAGGAGGAGCTTAAAGACCATGCTGTAGAGTTCAGGATGAACTCTACACCACGCTGTAGAGTTAAGGAGGAGTTTAAAGATCATGCTGTAGAGTTCAGGAGGAGTTTAAAGACCATGCTGTAGAGTTCAGAATGAGTTTAAACACCATGCTGTAGAGTTCAGGAGGAGTTTAAAGACCATGCTGTAGAGTTCAGGATGAGTTTAAACACCACGCTGTAGAGTTCAGGAGGAGTTTAAAGACCATGCTGTAGAGTTCAGGAGTGGTTTAAACACCATGCTGTAGAGTTCAGGAGGAGCTTAAAGACCATGCTGTAGAGTTCAGGATGAACTCTACACCATGCTGTAGAGTTCAGGAGGAGTTTAAAGACCATGCTGTAGAGTTCAGGAGGAGTTTAAAGACCATGCTGTAGAGTTCAGAATGAGTTTAAACACCATGCTGTAGAGTTCAGGAGGAGTTTAAAGACCATGCTGTAGAGTTCAGGAGGAGTTTAAAGACCACACTCTACAGTTCACAAGGAGTTTAAACACCACGCTGTAGAATTTAGGAGTTTAAACACCACACTGTAGCATTCAGAAGGAGTTTAAACACCACACTGTAGAGTTCAGAATGAGTTTAAACACCATGCTGTAGAGTTCAGAAGGAGTTTAAACACCACACTGTATAGTTCAGGGGGAGGTTAAAGACCACGCTGTAGAGTTCAGAAGGAGTTTAAACACCATGCTGTAGAGTTCAGAAGGAGTTTTAAAACCACGCTGTAGAGTTCAGGAGGAGTTTCAAAACCACACTGTAGAGGTCAGAAGGAGTTAAAACACCATGCTGTCGAGCTCAGGAGGAGTTTAAACACCACACTGTAGAGTTCAGGAGGAGTTTAAACACCACGCTGTAGAGTTCAGAAGGAGTTTAAACACCACAATGTAGAGTTCAGGAGGAGTTTAAACACCACACTGTAGAGTTCAGGAGGAGGTTAAACACCAGCGGTAGAGTTCAGGAGGAGTTTAAACACCACACTGTAGAGTTCAGGAGGAGTTTAATCACCATGCTGTAGAGTTCAGGAGGAGTTTAAAGACCACGCTGTAGAGTTCAGGAGGAGCTTAAAGACCACGCTGTAGAGTTCAGGAGGAGTTTAAAGACCATGCTGTAGAGTTCAGGAGGAGTTTAACAACCATGCTGTAGAGTTCAGGAGGAATTTAAACACCATGCTGTAGAGTTCAGGAGGAGCTTAAACACCAGCGGTAGAGTTCAGGAGGAGTTTAAACACCACACTGTAGAGATCAGGAGGAGTTTAAACACCATGCTGTAGAGTTCAGGAGGAGGTTAAAGACCATGCTGTAGAGTTCAGGAGGAGTTTAAACACCATGCTGTACAGTTCAGGAGGAGTTTAAACACAATGCTGTAGAGTTCAGGAGGAGTTTAAACACCACACTGTAGAGATCAGGAGGAGTTTAAACACCATGCTGTAGAGTTCAGGAGGAGGTTAAAGACCATGCTGTAGAGTTCAGGAGGAGTTTAAACACCATGCTGTAGAGTTCAGGAGGAGGTTAAAGACCACACTCTACAGTTCAGAAGGAGTTTAAACACCATGCTGTAGAGTTTAGGAGTTTAAACACCACGCTGTAGCATTCAGAAGGAGTTTAAACACCACACTGTATAGTTCAGGGGGAGGTTAAAGACCATGCTGTAGAGTTCAGAAGGAGTTTAAACACCATGCTGTAGAGTTCAGAAGGAGTTTTAAAACCACGCTGTAGAGTTCAGGAGGAGTTTAAACACCATGCTGTAGATTTCATGAGGAGTTTAAAGACCACACTGTAGAGGTCAGAAGGAGTTAAAACACCACGCTGTCGAGCTCAGGAGGAGTTTAAACACCACACTGTAGAGTTCAGGATGAGTTTAAACACCACGCTGTAGAGTTCAGGAGGAGTTTAAAGACCATGCTGTAGAGTTCAGGAGTGGTTTAAACACCATGCTGTAGAGTTCAGGAGGAGCTTAAATACCATGCTGTAGAGTTCAGGATGAACTCTACACCACGCTGTAGAGTTCAGGAGGAGTTTAAAGACCATGCTGTAGAGTTCAGGAGGAGTTTAAAGACCACACTACAGTTCAGAAGGAGTTTAAACACCATGCTGTAGAATTTAGGAGTTTAAACACCACGCTGTAGCATTCAGAAGGAGTTTAAACACCACACTGTAGAGTTCAGAATGAGTTTAAACACCATCCTGTAGAGTTCAGAAGGAGTTTAAACACCACACTGTATAGTTCAGGGGGAGGTTAAAGACCACGCTGTAGAGTTCAGAAGGAGTTTAAACACCATGCTGTATAGTTCAGGGGGAGGTTAAAGACCATGCTGTAGAGTTCAGAAGGAGTTTAAACACCATGCTGTAGAGTTCAGAAGGAGTTTTAAAACCACGCTGTAGAGTTCAGGAGGAGTTTAAACACCATGCTGTAGATTTCATGAGGAGTTTAAAGACCACACTGTAGAGGTCAGAAGGAGTTAAAACACCACGCTGTCGAGCTCAGGAGGAGTTTAAACACCACACTGTAGAGTTCAGGATGAGTTTAAACACCACGCTGTAGAGTTCAGGAGGAGTTTAAAGACCATGCTGTAGAGTTCAGGAGTGGTTTAAACACCATGCTGTAGAGTTCAGGAGGAGCTTAAATACCATGCTGTAGAGTTCAGGATGAACTCTACACCACGCTGTAGAGTTCAGGAGGAGTTTAAAGACCATGCTGTAGAGTTCAGGAGGAGTTTAAAGACCACACTACAGTTCAGAAGGAGTTTAAACACCATGCTGTAGAATTTAGGAGTTTAAACACCACGCTGTAGCATTCAGAAGGAGTTTAAACACCACACTGTAGAGTTCAGAATGAGTTTAAACACCATCCTGTAGAGTTCAGAAGGAGTTTAAACACCACACTGTATAGTTCAGGGGGAGGTTAAAGACCACGCTGTAGAGTTCAGAAGGAGTTTAAACACCATGCTGTATAGTTCAGGGGGAGGTTAAAGACCATGCTGTAGAGTTCAGAAGGAGTTTAAACACCATGCTGTAGAGTTCAGAAGGAGTTTTAAAACCACGCTGTAGAGTTCAGGAGGAGTTTAAACACCATGCTGTAGATTTCATGAGGAGTTTAAAGACCACACTGTAGAGGTCAGAAGGAGTTAAAACACCACGCTGTCGAGCTCAGGAGGAGTTTAAACACCACACTGTAGAGTTCAGGATGAGTTTAAACACCACGCTGTAGAGTTCAGGAGGAGTTTAAAGACCATGCTGTAGAGTTCAGGAGTGGTTTAAACACCATGCTGTAGAGTTCAGGAGGAGCTTAAATACCATGCTGTAGAGTTCAGGATGAACTCTACACCACGCTGTAGAGTTCAGGAGGAGTTTAAAGACCATGCTGTAGAGTTCAGGAGGAGTTTAAAGACCACACTACAGTTCAGAAGGAGTTTAAACACCATGCTGTAGAATTTAGGAGTTTAAACACCACGCTGTAGCATTCAGAAGGAGTTTAAACACCACACTGTAGAGTTCAGAATGAGTTTAAACACCATCCTGTAGAGTTCAGAAGGAGTTTAAACACCACACTGTATAGTTCAGGGGGAGGTTAAAGACCACGCTGTAGAGTTCAGGAGGAGTTTAAAGACCATGCTGTAGAGTTCAGGAGTGGTTTAAACACCATGCTGTAGAGTTCAGGAGGAGCTTAAAGACCATGCTGTAGAGTTCAGGAGGAGTTTAAAGACCATGCTGTAGAGTTCAGAATGAGTTTAAACACCATGCTGTAGAGTTCAGGAGGAGTTTAAAGACCATGCTGTAGAGTTCAGGAGGAGTTTAAAGACCACACTCTACAGTTCACAAGGAGTTTAAACACCACGCTGTAGAATTTAGGAGTTTAAACACCACACTGTAGCATTCAGAAGGAGTTTAAACACCACACTGTAGAGTTCAGAATGAGTTTAAACACCATGCTGTAGAGTTCAGAAGGAGTTTAAACACCACACTGTATAGTTCAGGGGGAGGTTAAAGACCACGCTGTAGAGTTCAGAAGGAGTTTAAACACCATGCTGTAGAGTTCAGAAGGAGTTTTAAAACCACGCTGTAGAGTTCAGGAGGAGTTTCAAAACCACACTGTAGAGGTCAGAAGGAGTTAAAACACCATGCTGTCGAGCTCAGGAGGAGTTTAAACACCACACTGTAGAGTTCAGGAGGAGTTTAAACACCACGCTGTAGAGTTCAGAAGGAGTTTAAACACCACAATGTAGAGTTCAGGAGGAGTTTAAACACCACACTGTAGAGTTCAGGAGGAGGTTAAACACCAGCGGTAGAGTTCAGGAGGAGTTTAAACACCACACTGTAGAGTTCAGGAGGAGTTTAATCACCATGCTGTAGAGTTCAGGAGGAGTTTAAAGACCACGCTGTAGAGTTCAGGAGGAGCTTAAAGACCACGCTGTAGAGTTCAGGAGGAGTTTAAAGACCATGCTGTAGAGTTCAGGAGGAGTTTAACAACCATGCTGTAGAGTTCAGGAGGAATTTAAACACCATGCTGTAGAGTTCAGGAGGAGCTTAAACACCAGCGGTAGAGTTCAGGAGGAGTTTAAACACCACACTGTAGAGATCAGGAGGAGTTTAAACACCATGCTGTAGAGTTCAGGAGGAGGTTAAAGACCATGCTGTAGAGTTCAGGAGGAGTTTAAACACCATGCTGTACAGTTCAGGAGGAGTTTAAACACCATGCTGTAGAGTTCAGGAGGAGTTTAAACACCACACTGTAGAGATCAGGAGGAGTTTAAACACCATGCTGTAGAGTTCAGGAGGAGGTTAAAGACCATGCTGTAGAGTTCAGGAGGAGTTTAAACACCATGCTGTAGAGTTCAGGAGGAGGTTAAAGACCACACTCTACAGTTCAGAAGGAGTTTAAACACCATGCTGTAGAGTTTAGGAGTTTAAACACCACGCTGTAGCATTCAGAAGGAGTTTAAACACCACACTGTATAGTTCAGGGGGAGGTTAAAGACCATGCTGTAGAGTTCAGAAGGAGTTTAAACACCATGCTGTAGAGTTCAGAAGGAGTTTTAAAACCACGCTGTAGAGTTCAGGAGGAGTTTAAACACCATGCTGTAGATTTCATGAGGAGTTTAAAGACCACACTGTAGAGGTCAGAAGGAGTTAAAACACCACGCTGTCGAGCTCAGGAGGAGTTTAAACACCACACTGTAGAGTTCAGGATGAGTTTAAACACCACGCTGTAGAGTTCAGGAGGAGTTTAAAGACCATGCTGTAGAGTTCAGGAGTGGTTTAAACACCATGCTGTAGAGTTCAGGAGGAGCTTAAATACCATGCTGTAGAGTTCAGGATGAACTCTACACCACGCTGTAGAGTTCAGGAGGAGTTTAAAGACCATGCTGTAGAGTTCAGGAGGAGTTTAAAGACCACACTACAGTTCAGAAGGAGTTTAAACACCATGCTGTAGAATTTAGGAGTTTAAACACCACGCTGTAGCATTCAGAAGGAGTTTAAACACCACACTGTAGAGTTCAGAATGAGTTTAAACACCATCCTGTAGAGTTCAGAAGGAGTTTAAACACCACACTGTATAGTTCAGGGGGAGGTTAAAGACCACGCTGTAGAGTTCAGAAGGAGTTTAAACACCATGCTGTATAGTTCAGGGGGAGGTTAAAGACCATGCTGTAGAGTTCAGAAGGAGTTTAAACACCATGCTGTAGAGTTCAGAAGGAGTTTTAAAACCACGCTGTAGAGTTCAGGAGGAGTTTAAACACCATGCTGTAGATTTCATGAGGAGTTTAAAGACCACACTGTAGAGGTCAGAAGGAGTTAAAACACCACGCTGTCGAGCTCAGGAGGAGTTTAAACACCACACTGTAGAGTTCAGGATGAGTTTAAACACCACGCTGTAGAGTTCAGGAGGAGTTTAAAGACCATGCTGTAGAGTTCAGGAGTGGTTTAAACACCATGCTGTAGAGTTCAGGAGGAGCTTAAATACCATGCTGTAGAGTTCAGGATGAACTCTACACCACGCTGTAGAGTTCAGGAGGAGTTTAAAGACCATGCTGTAGAGTTCAGGAGGAGTTTAAAGACCACACTACAGTTCAGAAGGAGTTTAAACACCATGCTGTAGAATTTAGGAGTTTAAACACCACGCTGTAGCATTCAGAAGGAGTTTAAACACCACACTGTAGAGTTCAGAATGAGTTTAAACACCATCCTGTAGAGTTCAGAAGGAGTTTAAACACCACACTGTATAGTTCAGGGGGAGGTTAAAGACCACGCTGTAGAGTTCAGAAGGAGTTTAAACACCATGCTGTATAGTTCAGGGGGAGGTTAAAGACCATGCTGTAGAGTTCAGAAGGAGTTTAAACACCATGCTGTAGAGTTCAGAAGGAGTTTTAAAACCACGCTGTAGAGTTCAGGAGGAGTTTAAACACCATGCTGTAGATTTCATGAGGAGTTTAAAGACCACACTGTAGAGGTCAGAAGGAGTTAAAACACCACACTGTCGAGCTCAGGAGGAGTTTAAACACCACACTGTAGAGTTCAGGATGAGTTTAAACACCACGCTGTAGAGTTCAGGAGGAGTTTAAAGACCATGCTGTAGAGTTCAGGAGTGGTTTAAACACCATGCTGTAGAGTTCAGGAGGAGCTTAAATACCATGCTGTAGAGTTCAGGATGAACTCTACACCACGCTGTAGAGTTCAGGAGGAGTTTAAAGACCATGCTGTAGAGTTCAGGAGGAGTTTAAAGACCACACTACAGTTCAGAAGGAGTTTAAACACCATGCTGTAGAATTTAGGAGTTTAAACACCACGCTGTAGCATTCAGAAGGAGTTTAAACACCACACTGTAGAGTTCAGAATGAGTTTAAACACCATCCTGTAGAGTTCAGAAGGAGTTTAAACACCACACTGTATAGTTCAGGGGGAGGTTAAAGACCACGCTGTAGAGTTCAGGAGGAGTTTAAAGACCATGCTGTAGAGTTCAGGAGTGGTTTAAACACCATGCTGTAGAGTTCAGGAGGAGCTTAAAGACCATGCTGTAGAGTTCAGGAGGAGTTTAAAGACCATGCTGTAGAGTTCAGAATGAGTTTAAACACCATGCTGTAGAGTTCAGGAGGAGTTTAAAGACCATGCTGTAGAGTTCAGGAGGAGTTTAAAGACCACACTCTACAGTTCACAAGGAGTTTAAACACCACGCTGTAGAATTTAGGAGTTTAAACACCACACTGTAGCATTCAGAAGGAGTTTAAACACCACACTGTAGAGTTCAGAATGAGTTTAAACACCATGCTGTAGAGTTCAGAAGGAGTTTAAACACCACACTGTATAGTTCAGGGGGAGGTTAAAGACCACGCTGTAGAGTTCAGAAGGAGTTTAAACACCATGCTGTAGAGTTCAGAAGGAGTTTTAAAACCACGCTGTAGAGTTCAGGAGGAGTTTCAAAACCACACTGTAGAGGTCAGAAGGAGTTAAAACACCATGCTGTCGAGCTCAGGAGGAGTTTAAACACCACACTGTAGAGTTCAGGAGGAGTTTAAACACCACGCTGTAGAGTTCAGAAGGAGTTTAAACACCACAATGTAGAGTTCAGGAGGAGTTTAAACACCACACTGTAGAGTTCAGGAGGAGGTTAAACACCAGCGGTAGAGTTCAGGAGGAGTTTAAACACCACACTGTAGAGTTCAGGAGGAGTTTAATCACCATGCTGTAGAGTTCAGGAGGAGTTTAAAGACCACGCTGTAGAGTTCAGGAGGAGCTTAAAGACCACGCTGTAGAGTTCAGGAGGAGTTTAAAGACCATGCTGTAGAGTTCAGGAGGAGTTTAACAACCATGCTGTAGAGTTCAGGAGGAATTTAAACACCATGCTGTAGAGTTCAGGAGGAGCTTAAACACCAGCGGTAGAGTTCAGGAGGAGTTTAAACACCACACTGTAGAGATCAGGAGGAGTTTAAACACCATGCTGTAGAGTTCAGGAGGAGGTTAAAGACCATGCTGTAGAGTTCAGGAGGAGTTTAAACACCATGCTGTACAGTTCAGGAGGAGTTTAAACACCATGCTGTAGAGTTCAGGAGGAGTTTAAACACCACACTGTAGAGATCAGGAGGAGTTTAAACACCATGCTGTAGAGTTCAGGAGGAGGTTAAAGACCATGCTGTAGAGTTCAGGAGGAGTTTAAACACCATGCTGTAGAGTTCAGGAGGAGGTTAAAGACCACACTCTACAGTTCAGAAGGAGTTTAAACACCATGCTGTAGAGTTTAGGAGTTTAAACACCACGCTGTAGCATTCAGAAGGAGTTTAAACACCACACTGTATAGTTCAGGGGGAGGTTAAAGACCATGCTGTAGAGTTCAGAAGGAGTTTAAACACCATGCTGTAGAGTTCAGAAGGAGTTTTAAAACCACGCTGTAGAGTTCAGGAGGAGTTTAAACACCATGCTGTAGATTTCATGAGGAGTTTAAAGACCACACTGTAGAGGTCAGAAGGAGTTAAAACACCACGCTGTCGAGCTCAGGAGGAGTTTAAACACCACACTGTAGAGTTCAGGATGAGTTTAAACACCACGCTGTAGAGTTCAGGAGGAGTTTAAAGACCATGCTGTAGAGTTCAGGAGTGGTTTAAACACCATGCTGTAGAGTTCAGGAGGAGCTTAAATACCATGCTGTAGAGTTCAGGATGAACTCTACACCACGCTGTAGAGTTCAGGAGGAGTTTAAAGACCATGCTGTAGAGTTCAGGAGGAGTTTAAAGACCACACTACAGTTCAGAAGGAGTTTAAACACCATGCTGTAGAATTTAGGAGTTTAAACACCACGCTGTAGCATTCAGAAGGAGTTTAAACACCACACTGTAGAGTTCAGAATGAGTTTAAACACCATCCTGTAGAGTTCAGAAGGAGTTTAAACACCACACTGTATAGTTCAGGGGGAGGTTAAAGACCACGCTGTAGAGTTCAGAAGGAGTTTAAACACCATGCTGTATAGTTCAGGGGGAGGTTAAAGACCATGCTGTAGAGTTCAGAAGGAGTTTAAACACCATGCTGTAGAGTTCAGAAGGAGTTTTAAAACCACGCTGTAGAGTTCAGGAGGAGTTTAAACACCATGCTGTAGATTTCATGAGGAGTTTAAAGACCACACTGTAGAGGTCAGAAGGAGTTAAAACACCACGCTGTCGAGCTCAGGAGGAGTTTAAACACCACACTGTAGAGTTCAGGATGAGTTTAAACACCACGCTGTAGAGTTCAGGAGGAGTTTAAAGACCATGCTGTAGAGTTCAGGAGTGGTTTAAACACCATGCTGTAGAGTTCAGGAGGAGCTTAAATACCATGCTGTAGAGTTCAGGATGAACTCTACACCACGCTGTAGAGTTCAGGAGGAGTTTAAAGACCATGCTGTAGAGTTCAGGAGGAGTTTAAAGACCACACTACAGTTCAGAAGGAGTTTAAACACCATGCTGTAGAATTTAGGAGTTTAAACACCACGCTGTAGCATTCAGAAGGAGTTTAAACACCACACTGTAGAGTTCAGAATGAGTTTAAACACCATCCTGTAGAGTTCAGAAGGAGTTTAAACACCACACTGTATAGTTCAGGGGGAGGTTAAAGACCACGCTGTAGAGTTCAGAAGGAGTTTAAACACCATGCTGTAGAGTTCAGAAGGAGTTTTAAAACCACGCTGTAGAGTTCAGGAGGAGTTTAAACACCATGCTGTAGATTTCAGGAGGAGTTTAAAGACCACACTGTAGAGGTCAGAAGGAGTTAAAACACCACGCTGTTGAGCTCAGGAGGAGTTTAAACACCACACTGTAGAGTTCAGGATGAGTTTAAACACCACACTGTAGAGTTCAGGAGGAGTTTAAAGACCATGCTGTAGAGTTCAGGAGTGGTTTAAACACCATGCTGTAGAGTTCAGGAGGAGCTTAAAGACCATGCTGTGGAGTTCAGGATGAACTCTACACCATGCTGTAGAGTTCAGGAGTTGTTTAATGACCATGCTGTAGAGTTCAGGAGGAGTTTAAAGACCATGCTGTAGAGTTCAGAATGAGTTTAAACACCATGCTGTAGAGTTCAGGAGGAGTTTAAAGACCATGCTGTAGAGTTCAGGAGGAGTTTAAAGACCACACTCTACAGTTCAGAAGGAGTTTAAACACCATGCTGTAGAATTTAGGAGTTTAAACACCACGCTGTAGCATTCAGAAGGAGTTTAAACACCACACTGTAGAGTTCAGAATGAGTTTAAACACCATGCTGTAGAGTTCAGAAGGAGTTTAAACACCACACTGTATAGTTCAGGGGGAGTTTAAAGACCATGCTGTAGAGTTCAGGAGTGGTTTAAACACCATGCTGCAGAGTTCAGGAGGAGCTTAAAGACCATGCTGTAGAGTTCAGGATGAACTCTACACCACGCTGTAGAGTTCAGGAGGAGTTTAAAGATCATTCTGTAGAGTTCAGGAGGAGTTTAAAGACCATGCTGTAGAGTTCAGAATGAGTTTAAACACCATGCTGTAGAGTTCAGGAGGAGTTTAAAGACCATGCTGTAGAGTTCAGGATGAGTTTAAACACCACGCTGTAGAGTTCAGGAGGAGTTTAAAGACCATGCTGTAGAGTTCAGGAGTGGTTTAAACACCATGCTGTAGAGTTCAGGAGGAGCTTAAAGACCATGCTGTAGAGTTCAGGATGAACTCTACACCATGCTGTAGAGTTCAGGAGGAGTTTAAAGACCATGCTGTAGAGTTCAGGAGGAGTTTAAAGACCATGCTGTAGAGTTCAGAATGAGTTTAAAGACCATGCTGTAGAGTTCAGGAGGAGTTTAAAGACCACACTCTACAGTTCAGAAGGAGTTTAAACACCATGCTGTAGAATTTAGGAGTTTACATACCACGCTGTAGCATTCAGAAGGAGTTTAAACACCACACTGTAGAGTTCAGAATGAGTTTAAACACCATGCTGTAGAGTTCAGAAGGAGTTTAAACACCACACTGTATAGTTCAGGGGGAGGTTAAAGACCACGCTGTAGAGTTCAGAAGGAGTTTAAACACCATGCTGTAGAGTTCAGAAGGAGTTTTAAAACCACGCTGTAGAGTTCAGGAGGAGTTTAAACACCATGCTGTAGATTTCAGGAGGAGTTTACAGACCATGCTGTAGAGTTCAGGAGGAGTTTAAAGACCACACTCTACAGTTCAGAAGGAGTTTAAACAACATGCTGTAGAATTTAGGAGTTTACATACCACGCTGTAGCATTCAGAAGGAGTTTAAACACCACACTGTAGAGTTCAGAATGAGTTTAAACACCATGCTGTAGAGTTCAGAAGGAGTTTAAACACCACACTGTATAGTTCAGGGGGAGGTTAAAGACCACGCTGTAGAGTTCAGAATGAGTTTAAACACCATGCTGTAGAGTTCAGAAGGAGTTTTAAAACCACGCTGTAGAGTTCAGGAGGAGTTTAAACACCATGCTGTAGATTTCAGGAGGAGTTTAAAGACCACACTGTAGAGTTCAGGATGAGTTTAAACACCACGCTGTAGAGTTCAGGAGGAGTTTAAAGACCATGCTGTAGAGTTCAGGAGTGGTTTAAACACCATGCTGTAGAGTTCAGGAGGAGCTTAAAGACCATGCTGTAGAGTTCAGGATGAACTCTACACCACGCTGTAGAGTTCAGGAGGAGTTTAAAGATCATGCTGTAGAGTTCAGGAGGAGTTTAAAGACCATGCTGTAGAGTTCATAATGAGTTTAAACACCATGCTGTAGAGTTCAGGAGGAGTTTAAAGACCATGCTGTAGAGTTCAGGAGGAGTTTAAACACCATGCTGTGGGTGGTAGAAAAGGGCAACTGGACTTGCTTGAAGATTCTTGAAAACGTTTCACCTCTCGTCCAAAAGGCTTCCTCAGTTCTGTCTGACTAATAGGGAGTATCAGATATTTATCCTCTCCTGGCTCAGAATCAGAATCAGAATTCTGATGACCAGCTCATCTAAGGTGTCACTGAGGCATCATGTTGGTGTGGGTCGCTGGAGGCTGGGTGTGAATGGCGAGTCATTAGGGTGATCAAAGGATTGCCCGTTAGGGTGATCAATGGCAATCTGACTCTCTCTGTCCTCCTGTGAGTCCCCGAAAACAGCTGGGTCCTGGCGTACACCCAGCAGTCTGGGAAGAGTGTCCAAGACCACCTTGTAGATGGTTGACAAATGATGTCTTAGACCCCCACCTCTGTTCAGTGATGGCCGTTCCAGGTTTACAAAAATGGCTTCTTTGACTCCTCGCTCATACCAACGATCCTCTCTGGCTAAAATGCCAGAGGGAAAAGAGAAGGAGCAGAACCATATCAAGAAAGCACTTCAGAATTGCGGTTATCCCAACTGGGCTTTCCTAAAGAGCATAAAAAGGAACATAACTGACAAGGATGATAACAGGAACAAACGCAAGAACATTGTCATTCCCTACATTTCTGGTCTGAGAAACTCAGGAGGATCTTCTACAAACACAACATTCCAGTACATTTCAGACCCAATAACACCCTGAAGCAGAAACTGGTCCACCCTAAGGACAGAATACCCAGACACAAACAGGACAACGTAGTGTATGCAATTCAGTGCAGTGAGAATTGCACAAATTCGTATATTGGGGAGACGAAGCAACCGCTATACAGGCGCTTGGCCCAACACAGGAGAGCCAGCTCCTCAGGCCAGGACTCGGCTGTCTACATTCATCTTAACAATGAAGGAAACTCATTTCGGGATTGTGACGTACGCATTTTAGCCAGAGAGGATCGTTGGTATGAGCGAGGAGTCAAAGAAGCCATTTTTGTAAACCTGGAACGGCCATCACTGAACAGAGGTGGGGGTCTAAGACATCATTTGTCAACCATCTACAAGGTGGTCTTGGACACTCTTCCCAGACGGCTGGGTGTACGCCAGGACCCAGCTGTTTTCGGGGACTCACAGGAGGACAGAGAGAGTCAGATTGCCATTGATCACCGTAACGGGCAATCCTTTGATCACCCTAATGACTCGCCATTCACACCCAGCCTCCAGCGACCCACACCAACATGATGCCTCAGTGACACCTTAGATGAGCTGGTCATCAGAATTCTGATTCTGATTCTGAGCCAGGAGAGGATAAATATCTGATACTCCCTATTAGTCAGACAGAACTGAGGAAGCCTTTTGGACGAGAGGTGAAACGTTTTCAAGAATCTTCAAGCAAGTCCAGTTGCCCTTTTCTACCACCCACAGTTTACTATGACCTGGATGATTGAGAATCTTCACAGACATGTTTAAACACCATGCTGTAGAGTTCAGGAGGAGCTTAAAGACCATGCTGTAGAGTTCAGAAGGAGTTTAAAGACCATGCTGTAGAGTTCAGAAGGAGTTTAAACACCATGCTGTAGAGTTCAGAAGGAGTTTAAACACCATGCTGTAGAGTTCAGAAGGAGTTTAAACACCACACTGTAGAGTTCAGAAGGAGTTTAAACACCATGCTGTAGAGTTCAGAAGGAGTTTAAACACCACACTGCATAGTTCAGGGGGACGTTAAAGACCACGCTGTAGAGTTCAGGGGGAGGTTAAAGACCATGCTGTAGAGTTCAGGAGGAGTTTAAACACCACACTGTAGAGTTCAGGAGGAGTTTAAACACCACGCTGTAGAGTTCAGGGGGAGGTTAAAGACCATGCTGTAGAGTTCAGAAGGAGTTTAAACACCATGCTGTAGAGTTCAGGGGGAGGTTAAAGACCACGCTGTAGAGTTCAGAAGGAGTTTAAACACCACACTGTAGAGTTCAGAAGGAGTTTAAACACCACACTGTATAGTTCAGGGGGAGGTTAAAGACCATGCTGTAGAGTTCAGAAGGAGTTTAAACACCACACTGTAGAGTTCAGGAGGCGTTTAAACACCACACTGTAGAGTTCAGAAGGAGTTTAAACACCACACTGTAGAGTTCAGGAGGAGTTTAAACACCACGCTGTAGAGTTCAGGAGGAGCTTAAACACCAGCGGTAGAGTTCAGGAGGAGTTTAAACACCACACTGTAGAGTTCAGAATGAGTTTAAACACCATGCTGTAGAGTTCAGAAGGAGTTTAAACATCACACTGTATAGTTCAGGGGGAGGTAAAGACCATGCTGTAGAGTTCAGGGGGAGGTTAAAGACCACGCTGTAGAGTTCAGAAGGAGTTTAAACACCACACTGTAGAGTTCAGGAGGAGTTTAAACACCACACTGTAGAGTTCAGAAGGAGTTTAAACACCACACTGTAGAGTTCAGGAGGAGTTTAAACACCACGCTGTAGAGTTCAGGAGGAGCTTAAACACCAGCGGTAGAGTTCAGGAGGAGTTTAAACACCACACTGTAGAGTTCAGAATGAGTTTAAACACCATGCTGTAGAGTTCAGAAGGAGTTTAAACACCACACTGTATAGTTCAGGGGGAGGTAAAGACCATGCTGTAGAGTTCAGGGGGAGGTTAAAGACCACACTGTAGAGTTCAGAAGGAGTTTAAACACCACACTGTAGAGTTCAGGAGGAGTTTAAACACCACACTGTAGAGTTCAGGAGGAGTTTAAACACCACACTGTAGAGTTCAGGAGGAGCTTAAACACCACGCTGTAGAGTTCAGAAGGAGTTTAAACACCATGCTGTAGAGTTCAGAAGGAGTTTAAACACCATGCTGTAGAGTTCAGAAGGAGTTTAAACACCACACTGTAGAGTTCAGAAGGAGTTTAAACACCATGCTGTAGAGTTCAGAAGGAGTTTAAACACCACACTGCATAGTTCAGGGGGACGTTAAAGACCACGCTGTAGAGTTCAGGAGGAGTTTAAACACCACACTGTAGAGTTCAGGATGAGTTTAAACACCACACTGTAGAGTTCAGGAGGAGTTTAAACACCACGCTGTAGAGTTCAGGGGGAGGTTAAAGACCATGCTGTAGAGTTCAGAAGGAGTTTAAACACCATGCTGTAGAGTTCAGGGGGAGGTTAAAGACCACGCTGTAGAGTTCAGAAGGAGTTTAAACACCACACTGTATAGTTCAGGGGGAGGTTAAAGACCATGCTGTAGAGTTCAGGGGGAGGTTAAAGACCACGCTGTAGAGTTCAGAAGGAGTTTAAACACCACACTGTAGAGTTCAGGAGGAGTTTAAACACCACACTGTAGAGTTCAGAAGGAGTTATACACCACACTGTAGAGTTCAGGAGGAGTTTAAACACCACGCTGTAGAGTTCAGGAGGAGCTTAAACACCAGCGGTAGAGTTCAGGAGGAGTTTAAACACCACACTGTAGAGTTCAGGAGGAGTTTAATCACCATGCTGTAGAGTTCAGGAGGAGTTTAAAGACCACGCTGTAGAGTTCAGGAGGAGCTTAAAGACCACGCTGTAGAGTTCAGGAGGAGTTTAAAGACCATGCTGTAGAGTTCAGAAGGAGTTTAATCACCATGCTGTAGAGTTCAGGAGGAGTTTAAAGACCACGCTGTAGAGTTCAGGAGGAGCTTAAAGACCACGCTGTAGATTTCAGGAGGATTTTAAAGACCACACTGTAGAGGTCAGAAGGAGTTAAAACACCACGCTGTCGAGCTCAGGAGGAGTTTAAACACCACGCTGTAGAGTTCAGGAGGAGTTTAAAGACCATGCTGTAGAGTTCAGGAGTAGTTTAAACACCATGCTGTAGAGTTCAGGAGGAGCTTAAAGACCACGCTGTAGAATTCAGGATGAGTTTAAACACCACACTGTAGAGTTCAGGAGGAGTTTAAAGACCATGCTGTAGAGTTCAGGATGAGTTTAAACACCACGCTGTAGAGTTCAGGAGGAGTTTAAAGACCACGCTGTAGAGTTCAGAAGGAGTTTAAAGACCATGCTGTAGAGTTCAGAAGGAGTTTACACACTATGATCTAAAGTTCAGAAAGAGTTTAAACACCACACTGTAGGGTTCATGACCAACGGGATTAATTTTGTTGCTTTTCATTTTCCATGATGAGATTACGGACAGTCAGTATTCTGAGTTGTTGTCATCGGAGCAGAAAAAAACACTAAATGGTGTTTTATCTATGAACATAAACACCGGCAGCATGGTGCATGTGGTGAAGGGAAGCTGAGATGTTTGTGAAAGATTCTGTTTTGTGTGTGTGTGTGTGTGTAGGAATTATGATGCCATTTGGAGTCATAAATGTTTTTTTTTTACATTTAGGACAAATCTGAATGTATGTGCTGAGGAGAAGCTTTTAATTCCTCTACTGAGAACAAAAAACAAACAAACAAACAAATGATGTCCTGATAATACACCAGCCCCCCCCCCCCCCCCCCCCCCCCCCCCCCCCCGTGTTTCCTCTGTGAGACGGGATGGTGTGTGTAATGTCTCATGTCTCTGCAGTGCTGCATTCGCTGTAATGTCACCGGTGAGCTGCACATCTGAATTTCTCTCCCACGACTGTTTACTTTACTGTGTTTATCAGGAAAGTGCTGAAAAGAAAAGATCACCTTTATTTTTAGAGAGGGAACAGAGCAGATTCACTGCAGAGAGATTAGAATTAAATTAATTCTCAAAAATAATCCCAAAGAGAAAGTCTCTCACACACACACACACACACACACACACACACAGGACCGCATGTGAGTCATTTTGCACACATTAGAGAGTAAAGTGTCATCGTGTGCAGTTTATTCTCCAAATGGATGGCGTGATGAGGTGATGGATGAGTGTGATGTGGAGGATGGAGGGATGCTGACTGTATCGATGTGGCTCATCCTTCTGCATTATTCAGCTTCTATTTACAACTGAGCTCCACATCACACTGCTGACAGCTCATAGATCAATATTTACCACTAATACTGTGTGTGTGTGTGTGTGTGTGTGTGTGTGTGTGTGTGTGTGATGAAACAGCGCTACTGTTGCCATGTTCCTGAGTGTTTTATTATGCTTACACCACAGCAATTTACTAACAATTACAATTTCTTATTAACAAAATAACTGACGTCATAATTTTTATCCAGTTATAGTTACATGCAATGTTCATGAAACAGGTGAGTTCCTGTTCTCACTGATGTTATAGCAGCGATAAACACTCGTTCCCTCAACAGTCTTTCTTTATTCTCTCTCTTTAAGCTAATACAATAAAAAACAAAGCACAGCTTGTTCCATCGTGTTCCTGTGAAACTGTACAGAAGTGTAAACTCCTCTGTCCTGAAGGTGTCTGAGATCTTACAGCTCCAGCTTCACCTCTGACTGTTACACAGCGCTCACACTGGAGACTCCTTACAGAGACCACACACACACACACACACACACACACACACACACACACACACTTCTTCTTACAGTGAAGAAAACTTCACCACATCAACGATTACACGTGTTTTAACTCGTTTATGTGGAGCATCTGCTGGACACGCCCCTGTGAATGCCGTTACTATGGAAATGATCATCTACTGAACAAGCACATTAATATAAACCTGTGAAACCAATATGTTTACTGCCACCTCGTTATCACTGTAGATCAAGTCTAAATGATGCAGCCACACACACACACACACACACACACACACACACCTCCTACATCAGCAAGCTCCCATTTTCAGTTATCATAAATACACATGCAGCACCACATCATCACTATTTTTATGTACAGTTATAAATTATTCACAGTTCATGCAAAGACCCGTGCTGTGTGTGTGTGTGTGTGTGTGTGTGTGTGTGTGTGTGTGTGTGTGTGTGTGTGTGTGTGTTTCAGAGCTCATTAATGTGGCTGTAAATACAAAGCTGAATGAGAGATGCAGCATTGACTTGAACTTCTTCCTGAAGTCACTGTGAAATTGATTAATTATAAAACACAGCATGCAGATTCTCACACGGATTATTATTTAGTGCACTGAATAATTCAGGTGTATTGGGTCCAAGGTGAGGCGTGATGGAGGAAGAGAACCTGCTGAGTGAAATAAATGATCAGTGAATTTATATATGTGTGAATAACATCTTCAGACATCACTGTCCTCTGTGTGTGTGTGTGTGTGTGTGTGTGTGTGTGTGTGTGTGTGTGTGTGTGCTTCTGTTGTATTTGTGTTGGTCACATTAATGCAAATAAATGTTCCACTGTTGAAGTGATCGTTCCTGAAGCATGAGTGTACACTCTCAGCTCAACATTTACATTTTATTTGTTCATCAGAAGCTTTTATCCACAGTGACTTACTGCGGAGATCCAATCTCGCTCAGATGTTGGATAGAAAATGAATTTAAGCCTCTGCTGCAGGTGTCACTGAATATAAAATACTGCTGTGATGAAAGTCCTGACCCGTCTCACCCTCTGATTAAACCCTAACGTTAGCTGTACTGATGGAACGCTCGGATTTATCTCAGCAGCTCGAACCTGATGGCCTAATCTGTGCATTTGGAGTGTTTCTAGAAATCTTGTTTATATCCCTGTGTGTCATTCCTGTCATAATTCCATGCGTGTTCCTCACACACTCGTGTCTCAGCATGTCTGATCTCAGATGGTAGCTCATCACTCATCAGACTGATCTGAGCCGCTGTGTGTCTCTGGAGATGGAGATGCGTCCTTGCATCAAGATTTTCTATCATGTCGCTGGATGAATGCTCAGTTCGCATCTGACACCATCTGACAACACACACAGTCTCCCTGTGGTTCTGGACAAACCCACGTCACTCTTCTCTCATGTTCCTAATCTGACTGTGTTCTGCAGCTTTCTGGGTTTGTGCTTCAGATTATCAGGAGATTTCAGATGTGTCTCCTCCTTCAGGTGTTTGTTCAGTTCCTCAGTTCTCCCACATCACCTTGTTGTTCATCACTGACTTCCTGGAGCCAATGAGTCAGATTTAAAACATTGAAATCAGACTCTGATTCCTCTGAGACATGACTGCTGCTCGACTCTTCATACTGCACTACAGGAGCATCAACATCATCATCATCATGATGAGTGGAATCGAGTCAGACTGATCTCATCTCATTTCAAAAATTTAAATCTTGAAATTAGTACAAAACTCTAGAGATAGGTTTAATAACCTTGTATTTTGTTTATTGTAATTTAAAAAAGGAAAAACAAGAAACATTTGACTAGATTGGAGATATTTCCACGAGTGAAGACGTCGTGTTTTGCAGTGAGGGAGACCTGCATCAGCTCTCTGCTCTACAACAGCGTCTTAGGGCCATTATAGGGAGCTGGGGCAGGAGGGGAGGGGAAGGGGGGATATTCTAAGACAAAGCCTCGGCTATTCTACAAGATTATAAAATCATACATTTGTGAGAAAGAACTCAGGAATTATATTTCCCAGAATGCACTGCAGCCAGGAAGCAGGAGAGTTTTTTCCTCGCAAATGTCTGACTTTATGATCTCAGACAATATCTGAGGTTTTTTCTCAGAACACACACACACACACACACACACTGGCCCAGCTCTGTTGTTTTAGCCGATGTGTTTTCTGTTCTGTGTCCCTCTGTGATCTGTCCGTCTCTGAACGTGTTCATCCCCTGAGCTGGATGTGTCTAGACCCCAGAGTGTAATCTTCATTACTCACCATTACCTCCGTGTCTTTCTCCGTCTGTGGCTGGAATACTGATGTTCCTGTGTGATAACGAGGAATCTTGAGGAATTCAGTGAGAATATGGATGAAGAGAATGTGCTGCTGTTAAATGACTGAATCAATCAGACGTTTCTGAGTGATGTTTACAGTAAATGATTTTGATATTTCCGCTGTCAGAAAATCATGGCAGGTTCATGCAGCAGTCCTGCTTCTGTGTGTGTGTGTGTGTGTGTGTGTGTGTGTGTGTGTGTGTGTGTGCGCTGCACATACATTTTATCACAATATCCCAAAAATAACATTACAGAAGGTCCTTTAGTCAAACTGATCCCAGTGACGAGTGTTTCATTTTTGAGGAGGAGAAACTGGAGACACACCGCTGACGTCTGATCTGAACTGATCCATAGTGATCTCTCTGTCTCTCTCTCTCTGTCTCTCTCTCTCTCTCTCTCTGTCTCTCTCTCTCTCTCTCACACACACACACACACACACACAATTTCTCTCTTTCTTTCACTCTCTCTCTCTGTCTCTCTCTCTCTCTCTCTCTGTCTCTCTCTCTCTGTCTCTCTCTCTCTCTCTCTCTCTCTCTCTCTCTCTCACACACACACACACACACACAATTTCTCTCTTTCTTTCACTCTCTCTCTCTGTTGGAGGACTTTGTGTTGAAAAGAAAATAAACCTTTCCCTTTCAAGATGCAAGTCATTGCTGAGTTTTTAGACCCTTCGACAGACAGACGATAATCCCTTACTGCCCCCCCCAGCTCTTTATTAATCCTCATTCTTACTGCTGCTATATTTCAGTGCACAGTTAATGGACTGAACTGCAGAACACCAGAGCCTCTGTAATCATTCAAAACACACACACACACACACACACACACACGACTGAGTTACTGCATTTAAACTGAAAAACTAAATTGGATTCACCATCAGTGTGTTTATCAGGTGGCTGCAGAGATACAGGAAGTGTTCAGGTCCAAATCAGCATTAAAGCTTTGAGTTAAATTATCAAGATCCAATTATACAGTTGTGTGTTAATATAATTATGACATTAAATAAATAGAGGATATTACACTGTGGTGCAAAGATCTGAAGTTTATCTTCGAGTGGTGAATGTATATATCACGACTATTCAAAAAAAGTAGGGGATATTTTATTTTGAGATCCAAATTTTCACATATACAAAGGGATACGAAAGCATGTTGTATAGTTCCTTACTGAGGAAGCATTTCCAAAGAAATTCATCACCCAAACACATCAATGACACTCTCATGATCAGCACGGGATGCTACTGATGATCAAGGGGGTCGTGCCACAAATTTGCATGACTCTGAATTGGAAGGTTAGAGCCACTCCAAAGGAAGATTTCGAAGAGAAACCATCAGATTATCAGTGGTTGAAGTCGTTAATTAAACAGAGACCATGCACCGTCTAACACAGGATGAGAGGTTACGTGCCCTTGGCATGCTACAGGTTGGCACAAGATAGGTCGTTGTGGCAAGAGCATTGAATGTTTCCCAGTCTGTCATCAGCAGATTATGGTCCAGACATCGTGCTACAGGGTCTGTTCAGGATAGACCATGATCCGGTCGACCAAGGGCAACAACTCAGGCTCAGGACAGATCCATCCGCACTATTGCCTTGAGAAATCGTATGGTAACAGCAAATCAGATAAGGTCTCAACTTCGAAGGGATACTGGCTTGGTAGTGAGTGGCCAGACCATCAGGAATCGACTGCACAGATTTCACTTATACGCCCGATGTCCTCGTGTCATTCCCTGTTTGAGGGATCGTCACATTAGGGCCAGACTCCAATGGTGTCGTCATCATCAACGCTGGGATAATCGCCGATGGAACCACGTAATGTTCTCAGATGAGTCGAGGTTCACTGTGGACTTCCTGGACAGACGCAGGAGGGTTTGGCGCTGACGTAACGAACGTTTCCATGACGTTAACGTCATTAGACATGATCCGTATGGGGGTGGCTCTGTAATGGTGTGGGGAGGCATCACTGCTGCCGGCAGAACAGACTTGCATGTTGTTGCTGGACGTGTCACAGGGCAGTACTACTGGGACAACATCTTGGCACCCCATGTTGTGCTGTTTGCACGTCGTTATGGCCGCCGTTTCATTTTCCAAGATGACAATGCCAGATGTCATAGGGCCAGGATCGTTACAGATTACCTCCAGCAGCAGAATATCACCAGATTACCATGGCCAGCACTCAGTCCGGACCTTTCCCCCATCGAGCATGTCTGGGACATGCTTGGACAGCGGCTATGCCAACGTCAACGACCTCCTGCCAATGTCCAAGAACTTGCTGCAGTATTGCAACAGGAATGGAATAACATTCCCCAAAATGACCTGGGACATCTCGTTAGGAGCATGCCACGCCGAATTCGAGCATGTCTAGCCAACCGAGGGGGTTTTACCCGCTACTGACTCGGTTTCAAAATGGTGGTAAATTTGCTGTGTGACCCTGTGTTTGTGTTGACCCTTATTCTGGAGAATCTGTCCTTTACTGACTGTACACAGGGTTTCGAATAAATTGACAAATGTTTCCTTAATGTTTTTCTGTCATTTGTTTCCTTCCTGACCTCATGATCTGCATTTCATTCTACTTGTAAATCCAATATCCCCTACTTTTTTTGAATAGTATATATGGACAAGTACAAAAAAAATACACAAGTTAATCAAAAGAATTTTAATTTTGAACCAGTTTGCCATTTTGACAACATGTGTCTAGTCAGCAGGAAAACACTGGGAGTGACATCATCGGAGTGAAATATGAGGAAATATGTCACTCAGATCTACGATGTATTTCATATGAAAAATGTGAGTGGTGTATTTCCCAGTAAAACACTCGTCTCGATAGAATATGTTGTTATATGTTGCATGTTATTTTGGGCGGCACGGTGGTGTAGTGGTTAGCGCTGTCGCCTCACAGCAAGAAGGTCCGGGTTCGAGCCCCGTGGCCGGCGAGGGCCTTTCTGTGTGGAGTTTGCATGTTCTCCCCATGTCCGCGTGGGTTTCCTCCGGGTGCTCCGGTTTCCCCCACAGTCCAAAGACATGCAGGTTAGGTTAACTGGTGACTCTAAATTGAGCGTAGGTGTGAATGTGAGTGTGAATGGTTGTCTGTGTCTATGTGTCAGCCCTGTGATGACCTGGCGACTTGTCCAGGGTGAACCCCGCCTTTCACCCGTAGTCAGCTGGGATAGGATTCAGCTCGCCTGCGACCCTGTAGAACAGGATAAAGCGGCTACAGATAATGAGATGAGATGAGATAATGGATGGATGGATGGATGGATGGATGGGTGGATATGTGATTTCACATGTGTTATATCTGCACCAGTCTGCTCAGGACTACAGCTCCCATGAATCCACACAGCAGAGAAACAGGTGTCACATGCCCCTTTTCCACCAAAGCAGTTCCAGGGCTGGTTCGGGGCCAGTGCTTAGTTTGGAACCGGATTTTCTGTTTCCACTGACAAAGAACTGGCTCTGGGGCCAGAAAAACCGGTTCCAGGCTAGCACCAACTCTCTGCTGGGCCAGAGGAAAGAACTGCTTATGTCATTGGGGGGGGCGGAGTTGTTAAGACCAACAACAATAACAAGACCGCGAAAGATCGTCATTTTTAAGCGCCGAGAAGCAGCAGCTGTACAAACGTGAAGTCATCCATTATTATTATTGTTGCCGCTGCTTCTTTTGTGATGTTTTTGCTTCGATATTCACGCCAAGGTTTATGCAAATGTAGCGACGTAACTGACGTATACAGTGACGTAATGACGTATACAACAAAGTAACTGACGTATACAGCGACGTAATGACGTGGCTCCCCTTAGCACCGCGAGCGATGGAAAAGCAAACTGGTTCTCAGCTGGCTCGCAAGTTGAACGAGTTGTGAACCAGCACCGGCACTGGCCCCGAACCAGCCCTGGAACTGATTTGGTGGAAAAGGGGTATCACTGGAGCTCACCTGAGGACTGATGATTCACAGGTGTCTCTCATTTCAGCTCATCGAGCACCAGAATAAAAGGTGCTCTTTTATTTATTATTTAGAGAGTCTCTCTGTCTCTCTCTCTCTCTCTCTCTCACACACACACACACACACACACACACACACACACACACACACTTGCTTGCTTGCTTGCTTACTTCTGCAGTAATTGCGCAGTAGTGTTGAGTCTGAGCTTGTGAAGCCTTTAGTTTGTTATTGCTGTCCTGGTTTTGACTTCTATTTTGTGCTTTCTGAATTTTGATTATCTATCTATCTATCTATCTATCTATCTATCTATCTATCTATCTATCTATCTATCTATCTATCTATCTATCTATCTGTGATGTTCTGCCTGCCCATCTTTGGACTGGTTCTGATCTTTATTGTGTTTTTGCCTTTCTGTCCAAAGTAAAGAACGGAACCGCTGCTGCATCCTGACCATTTCCTGCACAACCTGTGACAACAGGACGAAAAAAATCAGATCCCTCATTAATTTACAAATATGTATGAAATATCTATAATAATAATAATAATAATAATAATAATAATAATAATAATGGGAATTTTACATAAATAATTTATTGAAATATTAGAGAAATGAAACTTCACTGTTCTGACTTTCACCTCACAGTGTAAACAAAGAGCTGCGATCCACTTCAGCTCAGCCAGCGCACCGCCACCATCAGTAATAATTCCTTTTCCTGCCCAGAAATCTCTCTGGTTTTACTTCTCTCATCATCTCATCCATTCACCATCCGTCATCTATCACTTTATAACTGTTTATTCATCTGTCACTCCAACCATCTCTCTCTCTCTCTTTTGTGACTGCACTTGGTTCATTTAGCTGAGCAGGATGATTATAACTGCTTCTAGAGCTCAGGATGAAAAACTGATGATGTGCTGGAGAGAGAGAGAGAGAGAGATGAAGGGATGAGTGGAGGAGTAGAGCTGAAGGCTGATGTCCAGTACTGTGGTGAAAGCTCTCACTGCAGGGTGATGAGTTCACACACAAATGAGATTTTACTGAAAATGAGGAGAGAAAATACACCGAGCCTGAAGATTCTCTCTCTCTCTCTCTCTCTCTACCTCTGATTTTGATGACATATGTTTTTGCACCCTTCTACCCCCCCCCCCCCCCCCCCCCCACACACACACACACACACACACGGTGCTGCAGTTAAAAGAATATTCCATCATCAGTTCAACACTGGACTCTAATTTCTCTCTTGACCATTTAGGAATATAAACACAGAAAGGAGACGAATCCTCTTTACTCCACACTCACACAGCAGTAACACCTCAATCAGATGTTCAACACCATCATGATTAAAGTTCACGCTTTGATGAAGTCTTCAGTTCCAAGATGTTTATGTATAAATAAAGTGAAATGGCACTACTTTTTCAGAGGGAGGAATCTGACCAGTGGAGGTGTGTGGTTCGGCTCTGATGGCATATGAACATCACAAACAAAGTTCTACTGACACACGGCGAGAAACAAAGCGTTCAGTGCACTGTAAAGAACCGACAAATCCAAACGATCATCTCGAACAATTCCTCAAGCCAATCCCACGGTCCGACGTGTCTTCACTTCCTCCCACAACTTTACTTCCTGTCTACAGTTACTTTCCATTTCCTGTCTGATGCACAAAAATGATAGAATAATTTATAACCATGATTTCATCAGATCCTGTTGGACAAAATGTGGACAGAGACATTACAATTATCCATCCATCCATTATCTCTAGCCGCTTTATCCTGTTCTACAGGGTCACAGGCGAGCTGGATTTTATCCCAGCTGACTACGGGCGAAAGGCGGGGTTCACCCTGGACAAGTCGCCAGGTCATCACAGGGCTGACACATAGACACAGACAACCATTCACACTCACATTCACACCTACGCTCAATTTAGAGTCACCAGTTAACCTAACCTGCATGTCTTTGGACTGTGGGGGAAACCGGAGCACCCGGAGGAAACCCACGCGGACACGGGGAGAACATGCAAACTCCGCACAGAAAGGCCCTCGCCGGCCACGGGGCTCGAACCCAGGACCTTCTTGCTGTGAGGCAACAGCGCTAACCACTACACCACCGTGCCACACCAGTACAATTATATGAACATAAATAAAGCTGAAAAGAGGAATGAGATGTGGTTAGTTTTTTCTTTTTTATCAGACATCTAGTTTTAGGTTTGTTTACCTGACGTTTCAACGTACGTAACTGTCGTCTTCCTCAGAGTGTCACCGGATGTTGTTGGTGACGCATCTTATCAGCTGATGTTTCCAAAGGCGTGACCTTCCTGTCTGGTTTGACAGCTCGGTCACGTCTTCTGCTGTCCCGTTCGTCCCCTGCAAGATGGTACTCCAGGTATGGGAGAGCATGTATGCTCCCTCATCCCGGTTGATGGTCCTCAGGCTTCGCTTTCGGATCTCTATGGCCTCCCTGATCCAGCGCTGATGTTTGTTATCTATCAGACGTGACCGACCTGTCAAAGCAGGCAGGAAGGTCATGCCTTCAGAAACATCAGCTGATAAGATGTGTCACCAACAACATCCGGTGACACTCTGAGGAAGACGACAGTTACAGTGGTGCTTGAAAGTTTGTGAATCCTTTAGAATTTTCTATATTTCTGCATAAATATGACCTAAAACTAGTCTGGTTAACACCAGACCATATCACAAGTGAAATATGGTCTGGAATCTGCCTATTGAATTTCTCGTAGGGGAGGTGTGGTTTACGATTGTCAATGGCCGTTTATTGGATGTTGCGAATGTCTATCATTTGGCGTATATGTAGCCCATGGCCAATCATGGCAGTTGTACCCGGTGACGTAGTTAGAGTGACAAAGAAGAAGAAGAAAGACTGAAACGCCAAACGCTGTTCTTTTTTTAAAACAAACTTTCGCTCTAAACTATTCAGAACAGTGTCTAAAGCTTGATCGAAAGTTTGGTTCGTATCGCTCGCCGCCATGTTAAATGTGATCCGTAAACAGTCCCAAATAAACTACAAGCTTCCGTTTGTCGAGTAGTACACATCACCATCTTTCCACCCCTCCCCACTCTCTGATTGGCTCCCTAACTCAGGCGAGCCTTTAGACCATAGTTTCCATGCTGTCTTTTCAGATTGGAACAATTGTGCAAAGCAGCATGGGATTTCCCAGGCTAACCTAAAACATCATCGGATTTTCACACAAGTCCTAAAAGTAGATAAAGAGAACCCAGTTAAACAAATGAGACAAAAATATTATACTTGGTCATTTATTTATTGAGGAAAATGATCCAATATTACATATCTGTGAGTGGCAAAAGTATGTGAACCTTTGCTTTCAGTATCTGGTGTGACCCCCTTGTGCAGCAATAACTGCAACTAAACGTTTGCGGTAACTGTTGATCAGTCCTGCACACCGGCTTGGAGGAATTTTAGCCCGTTCCTCCGTACAGAACAGCTTCAACTCTGGGATGTTGGTGGGTTTCCTCACATGAACTGCTCGCTTCAGGTCCTTCCACAACATTTCCATTGGATTAAGGTCAGGACTTTGACTTGGCCATTCCAAAACATTAACTTTATTCTTCTTTAACCATTCTTTGGTAGAACGACTTGTGTGCTTAGGGTCGTTGTCTTGCTGCATGACCCACCTTCTCTTGGGATTCAGTTCATGGACAGATGTCCTGACATTTTCCTTTAGAATTCGCTGGTATAATTCAGAATTCATTGTTCCATCAATGATGGCAAGCCGTCCTGGCCCACATGCAGCAAAACAGGCCCAAACCATGATACTACCACCACCATGTTTCACAGATGGGATAAGGTTCTTATGCTGTAATGCAGTGTTTTCCTTTCTCCAAACATAACGCTTCTCATTTAAACCAAAAAGTTCGATTTTGGTCTCATCCGTCCACAAAACATTTGTCCAATAGCCTTCTGGCTTGTCCACGTGATCTTTAGCAAACTGCAGATGAGCAGCAATGTTCTTTTTGGAGAGCAGTGGCTTTCTCCTTGCAGCCCTGCCATGCACACCATTGTTGTTCAGTGTTCTCCTGATGGTGGACTCATGAACATTAACATTAGCCAATGTGAGAGAGGCCTTCAGTTGCTTAGAAGTTACCCTGGGGTCCTTTGTGACCTCGCCGACTATTACACGCCTTGCTCTTGGAGTGATCTTTGTTGGTCGCCCACTCCTGGGGAGGGTAACAATGGTCTTGAGTTTCCTCCATTTGTACACAATCTGTCTGACTGTGGATTGGTGGAGTCCAAACTCTTTAGAGATGGTTTTGTAACCTTTTCCAGCCTGATGAGCATCAGTAACACTTTTTCTGAGGTCCTCAGAAATCTCCTTTGTTCGTGCCATGATACACTTCCACAAACATGTGTTGTGAAGATCAGACTTTGATAGATCCCTGTTCTTTAAATAAAACAGGGTGCCCACTCACACCTGATTGTCATCCCATTGATTGAAAACACCTGACTCTAATTTCACCTTCAAATTAACTGCTCATCCTAGAGGTTCACATACTTTTGCCACTCACAGATATGTAATATTGGATCATTTTCCTCAATAAATAAATGAGCAAGTATAATATTTTTGTCTCATTTGTTTAACTGGGTTCTCTTTATCTACTTTTAGGACTTGTGTGAAAATCTGATGATGTTTTAGGTCATATTTATGCAGAAATATAGAAAATTCTAAAGGGTTCACAAACTTTCAAGCACCACTGTACATACGTCGAAACGTCAGGTAAACAAACTTAAAACTAGATGTCTGATAAAAAAGAAAAAACTAACCATATCTAATATAAGACATAGTGAACATAATCGAGAGAGGAATGAGATGGCCGATGTCTCTGGTGAGTGTACATTGCTAATCTAATCTGAGTCACACGTCAGCCTTAAACACAAATACATTTTAAACAAAAGTGCTGTGTCTAAATCATATAGTGCGATGGAGGATTTCCGCATATTGCATCTAATCTTGTTTCTCAAACAACACCCACAAGCAACAAACTACATATAAACAGCAGGACACACGGCTAAAACATGTGTGACAGATTGGGCAATGCCCTCCAATCTGACGCTGACTAGTTACTTGCTCCTTTTTGTGGTTGGTTGAGCCGTGAGTACCAGGGACTTTTACGTTGATAAATTTGGCTCTGGGACGTGACGTTGGCCTCTTTCCGTCCTGGTGTTGTGCTGGGAGCAAAAACGCTGGCTGGTGTGTGGGTTGCTGCTGGCTGGGAACATTATCCGGGAGGTTCGGTGCTTTCAGTCACGTCCATGTTGGAACTGCACCCTGCTGTGGATCTACTTTCACTTCAGCGCGTTTAGCTACTGCATCTGCGCTTGTGGTACAACTTCTTCGTGAATTGGCGTTTCGCCCCATTGCCTGGGCCCTATTGCAGACCTGCTTGGCTGTTACCAAATCGTTGGGTTTGGAGTGGCCGAGGGGTTGGCTCATGTGGGTTTGACCGCAGTCAGTGAAAGGTAAGCTGGCTCTATTTTTGTGTTCGTCACATCGATTATTACGACACCACTGGTCACTAATTTGCCCTCACTTCTTTTAGTGTGTGGTCTTAGTGTGACGTGACCGAAACGTGGATTTATGCTGTGAGTAGGCTACTCATTTCTTCCTCTTGGTTAGCAAATCACCAATTATCTACAGTGCTAGTTCTTACTGGGTGTCTGTCTATTGCAGGGGGATTGTAATGCAGCCACGGGGGGTTGCTGTTTTGTCGCCGTAGCAATTGTGCCATTTCCGGTTCACCTGCCCATCCTACTTTGGACTGCTGATTATTTGATTTGATTGATTTTTTTTGTTTTGGTTAATTTTGTTTTGTTTATTTTATTGTTTTTTTCTGGCCCTCCATCCGGAGCTGGGGCACCAGTCTCCTGTTTGTGTATCTGTGAGGCCTTGTTACAGTATGTGTGTGTGTGTGGTTGTGAGTGTCTTACCCTAGGCACGGCACGGGAGGCGACTGTATACACCGTTCCCTGCCATCGTGAGGCTGGCTTAGCCCCCCTTTCTACTGCTATACAAAGTTAAGTTACATCTGCTCCTTATGGTGTATGTAATCAGTACCACGCAGTAGAATCTGTAATACTTGCCATTGAGTGTCTTCTCTTTCTCTCTCCCCTGGGCAGGTGCGGAGGCGTCGCCATAGCACGCCGGACTTCAGGTGGCAGATTTTCTCACTTTTCCATCGCTCTGTGCACTTGGGTGATTATTGTCATTTGTCTGCAGTGTTTATGATTATTTGTTTGCAGTGTTTTTTTAGTTTTAGTTGAAGTGTGTTTTCCTTTATTTTCGTGTGGTTTTTCTTGGTCTTCTGCTGTCCCTTTTTACTGTGCTGCTACTGGCTAGCCTCATTCCTGTGCCACCCTTGTAAGAGTAGCACTATTGCCCCACCCCGTACCAGGGTGTTCTGTGACATTGGGGGCAGTCCCCCCCTCCCGCACGTGCCGTGCCGTGTGTGTGTGCCGTGTGAATGTGGTTGGCCACATTCTCT